>NC_057865.1:177425544-177643044 GCF_019393635.1 Dromiciops gliroides
GACAGTTGGAAGCTAAGGACTCCATTAGACACCAGGAATCAGTCAAACAAAATCAAAAGAATTAAAAAATAGAAGAAAATGTTAAATACCTCATTGGAAAGACAACTGACCTGGAAAACAGATCCAGGAGAGACAATTTGAGAATCACTGGACTGCCTGAAAGCCATGATCAGAAAAAAAGTCTAGACACCATATTCTAGGAAATTATCAAGGAGAACTGCCCTGATATTTTAGAATCAGAGGATAAAATCATCATTAAAAGAATCCACCAATCACCTCCTGAAAGAGACCCCAAAAGCAAAACTCCAAGGAATATTGTAGCTAAATTCCAGAATTACCAGGTGAAGGAGAAAATACTCCAAGCAGCCAGAAAGACAAAATGTAAATATCATGTAGCCACAGTGAGGATTGCTCAGGACCTGGCAACTTCAACATTAAAGAATCACAAGGCTTGTAATATGATATTCCAGAAGGCAAAGGAGTTTGCATTGCAGCCAAGAATCTATTACCCAACAAAACTGAGCATTCTCTTTCAGGGGAAAAGATGGACATTCAATGAAATAGAGGACTTTAAGGTTTGCCGATGAAAAGACCAGAACTGAATAGAAATTTCAATCTTAACATATAAGACTCAGAAGTTTAAAAAGGGGAAAAGAGTTATTCAATAAGGTTGGACTGATTATATTCCTACACGGGAAGATAATACTTATAACTCTTGAGAATTGTATATATATATATATTTGGGCAGACAAGGATTATACACAGAGGGTATAAATATAAATTGTGTTTGAGGTGATAATATAAAGAAAATTAAGGGATTAAAAAGTAGTTTATGGGGAGAAGAGGAAAGGGGAAGTGGAATGGGGTGAATTACATCACATGAAGGTGTAAAGGAAATGGTATTAGGAGGTTGAAAGGTGAAGAATGTGACATATAGGAGAATGCCAAGAACTAAAAAATGTGAGCTGAATAATAGTTCTACTCCCCTTCTATAGGGTGAAAAACCAGGAATAATGAGGTTGAGGGAAATCATTAAGTATGGAATAATTGTTATTCAGCAGAAGCATGGCAAGGATATCAGCAATCCTATAGTCCTGGAGGTATGAGTTGCCCCTACATAAAGCATACCTTTCCCAATCCTCCATGTATTTTCATGAGCAACAAGTAGCTACGCTTGGGGCAGCTACGTGGTGCAGTGGATAGAGCACTGGTCCTGGTTTCAGGAGGACCTGAGTTCAAATCTGGACTCAGACACTTGAACCTTCCTAGCTGTGTGATCCTGGGCAAGTCACTTAACCCCAATTGTCTCACACATACATACACAAAAAACCCCAAACAAGTAGCTACTCTTTTTGCTGATGCCAGGATGAGTACGAAGTTTATGAAAATAATTTTTTGTTCTTACTTTTCTTTCTTTCTTTTCTTTTTTTTGGAGGGGGGTATGGGCATTTGGTGGGGCAATGAGGGTTAAATGACTTGCCCAGGGTCACACAGCTAGTAAGTGTCAAGTGTCTGAGGCTGGATTTGAACTCAGGTGCTCCTGAATCCAGGGCCAGTGCTTTATCCACTGCACCACCAAGCTGCCCCTTACTTTTCTTACCATGCTACTTCATTACATGATTTAGTTTCAGTGGTGTCTTCTTGCTATTTATGTAAACGCATAGATACATATTAATAAGTAATTGTTTTAGGGATGTGCAGAGTCTCTTAAGCCTAGAGTATCAGTCCCCTGTAGGGGATACCAAGACACAAAATATTAACACTAATAATGTGATAAAACACTGATAACTAATAACTAATAATGTGATAAAACACTAATAATGTGATAAAAACAATTCTTTAAAGCAAAGGAATGAGCCATAGGTATGCTAGCAAAAGTTAAAAATCAGCTCTTTGAAACAAAAAAGTACATGTTTAATCTGTATTAACATTTTCTCCATTACTTTCTTAAGTCTAGGCAACCAACAAAACCAATAAATCAAGCCCTCATTTGTAATGTTTGCTGACTGTAAATAAGCTGTTTTTCAGCTGTGTCCAACTCTTCATTACCGCATTTGGGGTGGTTTGCCATTTCCTTCTCCAGCTCATTTTACCTAAGAGGAAACTGAGGTAAAAAAGGTTAATTAACTTGCCCAGGTCACACAGCTAGAAATTATCTGAGGCTGGATTTGAACTCATAAAGATGGGTGTTTCTTACTTCATGCCCAATTCTCTATCCAATGTGCTACCTAGATTATTGATTTGCAGCATTTAAATCTATGTTTCCATGGCCCTTTATTGAAGATGATTTGTATTGCCTTATGGTCTAAAAAGGGTGGATTTAATATTTCTATTTTTCTGCAGGTTATGCCCTATACATGGTCAATTTTGGGGAAGATTGCATATACAACTGAACAAGTATTAAGCATTTTATATGTAATGCAAGACACTAGCTACTGGAGGAGACAAACATATATGAAACATAAAATCAATCTTTTAATCTTAACATTTAATTATAAATAAAGTATAAGTATGAGTTAGCAACTTTGGAGTTGAGGATCATTTGCTTAGATGTCATACTATGGTCATGTCTACATGAAACTGCTTTTCAAAGCCAGACTTAATAATGACTATACAGCTAATTGTGGCAGAGTAGGAAATTACCTATCCAATATAATTTGAAGATCTTGTCTTTATTAAAATATTTTTCCCACCAGCCTATGATTGAAAATCCCAACATTAGTATCACATTCAGAAGTATGTTGGAACTATTTGAACATATTCAGGAGAGCTGATTCTTAAACTTTCATTAAGAGCCTTTAAATGCTGCAAATCAATAATCTAGGTAGCACATTGGATACCTTCAAATAATGCCACAGCACAAATCCTGGAACAGCAGAACCCACGAAAGGACAGTGTGGGATCATTTTCCAGTCAAAGACATCTTAGAAAGTCAGTAAGAAAAGTCTGTTGTACCAGGGTGAGAGTGGAGCACAGACCTGTACATGCTGTGCCAGCACAGATCTAGCCCCAGGCAGGCTTCCCCAGGGAAACATATCTCGGGAGCCTTGGAATAAACTGTGGCAGTGGCTACTTCTGGAAGTCAGCTCAAGGACGGTGAGGGGGTTAAGCGGTTGGGCAGGGGGAGATTATTGGGGTCTTTGCTGGCCCTGTGGTGGGACTCTTATTTTCCCATGCTCAGACCCAGGAAGCAGTCTTGGGAGGAACCCAGGTGGGAGAGGGGGGGCAGGCATACCAGAGTTTTCAGCCACAGTGAAAGAGGATTCTGTTCCAGGTTAAAGGTCAAGCAGACCAGAGCACAGGCCAGGGGAGTGGTGAACATGCCTCTTCTTAAATTGTAGCACCTTAGACACCCTGAAGCTAAAGACAATGCATCCTGGAATCAGTGCCACACTTTAAGAAGGAGTTAAAAGTCAAAAAATGGGCTAGGAAAATGAGCATACAGAAAAAATTCTGATCCTAGAAATTTTCTGTGGTGACAAGGAAGATCAAAGTACACACTCAGAAGAGGATAGCAAGGTCAGGACTCCTGCATCCAAAGCTTCCAATAAAAATATGAATTGGTCTCAGGCTACAGAAGAGCTCAAAAAGGACTTTGAAAATAAATTGAGATGTAGAGGAAAAATGGAAAGAGAAATGAGAGTGATGCAGGAAAGTCATGAAAAAAAATGTCAACAGCTTGAAAAATCAAATTAGCCAAATGGAAAAGGAGGTACAATAGCTCTCTGAAGAAAATCATTGCTTAATAATTAGGATTGAGTAAATGGAAGTTAATGACTTTATGAGAAATCAAGACAAAATAAAGCGAGACCAAAAGAATGAAAAAATAGATGACAATGTGAAATATCTCCTTGGAAAAATAACTGACATAGAAAATAGATCCACAAGAGATAATTTTGGGGGCAGCTAGGTGGCGCACTGGATAAAGCAACAGCCCTGGATTCAGGAGGATCTGAGGTCAAATCCAGCCTCAGACACTTGACACTTAGTAGTTGTGTGACCCTGGACAAGTCACTTAACCTTCGTTGCCCAGCAAAAACAAAAAACAAACAAACAAAAAACCCAAGAGATAATTTGAACATTGTTGGATTACTTGAAAACCAAGATAAAACATTATCTTAGACATCATCTTCTAAGAAATAGGGAAAATTGCCCTAATATTCTAGAAGCAGAAGGTAAAATAGAAATTGAAAGAATCCACCAATCACCTTCTGAAAGAGATCCCAAAAGGAAAACTTCCAGCGATGTTATAGCCAAATTCCAGAGATCCCAGATCAAGGAGAAAATATTCCAAGCATCCAGAAAGAAACAATTCAAGTATTATGGAGCCATAGTCAGGTTAACATAAAATCTAGCAGCTTCTACATTAAAGGATTGGAGGGCATGTAATATGATATTCTGGAGGGCAAAGGAACTGGGATTACAACCAAGCATCACCTACCCAGCAAAACTGAGTATAATCTTTCAGGGGAAAAATGGGAATTCAATGAAAGAGAGAACTTTCAGGCATTCATGATGAAAAGAGCTGAGCTGAATAGAAATTCTGACTTTCAAATACAAGACCCTCAAGAAGCATAAAAAGGTAAATAGGAAAAAGAAATCATGAGGAATATTAAAAGGGTAAGCTGTTTATATTCCTACATTGGAAGATGATACTTGTAACTCATAAGAGCTTTCTCATTATTAGGGAAGCTGAATATAGTATATTTAGACAGAGGACACAGGTGTGAGTTGAAAATTAAGGCATGATATCTTTTTTTTTAATTAATAAAGGTTTTTTTTTTCCATTACTTGTAAAGATAGTTCTCAACCTTTGTTTATTACAGTCTCACCTTTGTTTATACGGCATGATATCTTTTAAAAAATTAAGGGGTGAGTAAGGAATGTACTGGGAGAAAGGGAAAGGGAGAGGTGGAATGGGGTAAAGTATCTCACACAAAAGAAGCAAGAAATAGCATATAGATTGGAGGGGAAGATGAAGGAGTTGTGGGGGTGTAAGTGAGCCTTACTCTCATCAGAATTGGCACAAAGAGGGAATAACATACATATTTAGGTAAGTAATCTATCTAACCCTGCAGGAAAGTGCGAGGGGAAGAGGATAGGGAGTGAGGGATGAAGGAAGGGATGGCAGATTGGGGGAGTGGGCAGTTAGAAGTAAAACACATTTGAGCAAGGATAGGGTGAAAAAAGATAGAAAATAGAGTAAATATAAAGGGGAGGGAATAGGATGGAGGGTAATACAGTCAACAATAGTAATTGTGAAAAAAATTTGAAGCAAGTTTGTCTGAAAGGCCTCAGTTCTCAAACACATAGAGAACTGATTCAAATTTGTTAAAATGAGAGCCATTCTCCCATTGATAGATGATCAAAAGATATGCAGTTTTCAGATGAAATAATCAAATCCACCTGTGGCCATATGAAAAAAAAATGCTCTAACTCACTATTGATTGGAGAGACTCAGATCAAGACAATGCTAGGTACTACCTCATACCTTTTGGATTAGATAATAGGACAGCAGAGGAAAATGACAGATGTTATGGCGGATATGGGGAAAAATGAAACATTAATAGACTCTTGATAAACTTGTAAACTGATTCAAACATTCTGTCGAACAATTTGGAACTATGGCCAAAGGGATATAAAACCATGCATACTCTTCAACCTAGCAATACCACTACTAGTTTTGTATCCTAAGAGAGATAAAATGTTGAATTTGAAATTGAGGTGATGCCCATCAACTGGGGATTGGCTGAATGAATTTTGGGATGAGATTAGGATTGAACACTATTGTGCTTTGTGAAATGATGAGCAGGATGCTATCAGAAAGGCCTGGGGAGACATATATGAGCTGATGCCAAGTGAAATGTACTGTGTACAAAATGACAGCAATATTGTATGAGGAAAAAAGTTAATTGGAAACTAAATAATCTAATCCTAAAGAATGAATAAGATGAAGAACAAAGTATGGAGACAATAAATAATAAATAATTTCATTAAAGACAATGACAATGAGACAACATCCCAAAATTTGTGGGATGTAGCCAAAGCAGTACTTGTGGAAAATTTATATCTATAAACATTTACATCAATAAGGCAGTGAAATAGTAGGCCAATGAACTGGACCTGCAATTGAAAATAAAATCCCCAATTAAACACCAAAATGGAAATCCTGAAAATCAAAGGAGAGATTAATGAAACTGAAAGTGAAAAAAAAGAACTAATAAATAAAACTGGTCTTATGGGGAAAAACAATAAAATAATTTGGCTGATTTGATTTCAAAAAAGAAAGAAGAAAACCAGTTACTAGTATCAAAAATGAAAAGGGTGAACCCACCACCAATGAAGATGAAATTAAAACAATTATTAGAAGCTATTTAGCCCATTTAAATGCCAAAATATCACACAATCTAAGTGAAATAGATGAATATTTTAAAAAAATACGAGTTTCCCAGATTAAAAGAAGAAGAAATAGAATACTTAAATGGTCCTCATTTTGGAAAAATAATTTGAACAGGACATTAATGAGTTCACTAAAAAAATCCCCAGGACCAGATAGATTCAGAAGTGAATTTTACCAAACATTTAAGGAACAATTAACCCCAATACTCTATAAACTGTTTCAAAAAGATTTTAAAGAAGAATTCCCTGCCAAATTCCTTTTATGACTTAAATATAATTTTGATACCTAAACCAGGTAAAGGAAAAACAAAGAAATAAAACTATAGACAAATTTCCTTAATGGATGTTGATGCAAAAATAAAATAAAATATTAGGAAGAAGATTCAATCAATATATTACGAAGACTATCTACTATGACCAGATGGGACTTTTACCAGGAATGCAGGGCTGGTTCAGTATTAGGAAAACTATGAGCATAATTGGCCATATCAATAACAAAAATAATCATATATCAATAGACGCAGAAAAATCTTTTAACAAAATATAATGCTCATTCCTATTAAAAACACTAGAAAACAGGAATAAATGGAGATTTTCTCAAAATGATTAGTATCTATCTAAAATCTAGAGTAATAATTATCTATAATGTGGATAAACTTGTGGCATTCCCAATAAGATTGACCTGAAGCAAGGATGTTCATTATCACCACTATTCTTTAATATTTTATTAGAAATACTAGCTATAACAAGACAAGAACAAGAAATTGAAGGAATAAAAATAGGCAATGAGGAAACAAAACTATCACTCTTTATAGGATAATATTATAGTATACTTATAGAACACTAGGGAATCAATTAAAGAGTAGCTGAAACAAGTAACAACTTAAGGGAAGTTTTAGGATATAAAATAAATCCATACAAATCATCAGCAGTTCTATATATTACCACCAAAATTCAGCAGAAAGAAATAAAAGAAAAATCCCATTAAAAATAAATGCAGACAACCTAAAATACTTGGGAATCTGTGTTTCAAGACAAACCCAGGAACTCTATGAACACAATTACAGAAGACTCCTCTCACAAATAAAGACACATCTAGGCAATTGGAGAAATATTAATTGTTCATTAGTAGGCCAATATATTATAATAAACATGACAGTTCTATCTACATTTCTCTATTTAATAAGTGCCATACCAATAAAACCACCAAAAATTATTTTAAAGAGCTAGAAAAAAGTAACAAGATTCATCCAGATGAACAAAAAGTCAAGAATATCAAGGGAATTATTGAAAAAAGTGTGAAGGAAGGTTGCCTAGCAGTACTGGATTTCAAACTATATTACCAAGTAGTAATCATCTAGTATGTCAAAGAAATAAAGTGATAGCTCAGTGGGATACATTAGGTATATAATATAGACTAGTAAATGCTTATAACAGTCTAGTGTTTAGTGAACCCAAATATCCAAAATTTTGGCATAAAAACTCACTATTTGACAAAAATTGCTGGGAAAATTGGAAAGCAGTTTGGCAGAAGCTAGGTATAGATCATAATCTCACCCTGTATGACAAAATAAGGTCAAAATGTGTAAATGAGTTAGACATAAGGAGTGATATCATAAGTAAATCAGGGGAACATGGAAAATTTTACTTGTCAGATTCATGGAAACAGTTTAAGACCAAATAACAGATAGAGAAGATCACGGGAAGTAAAATGGATAATTTTGAGCACATGACATTAAAAATGTTTTGCACAAACAAAACCAAATGCAGCCAAAATTAGAAGGAAAACAGGAAACTTGTAAAAAAAATTTATAGCAAATTTCTTTGGTAAAGGCCTCATTTTTCAAATATGTAGGAAATTGAACCAAATTTATTAAAATATGAGCCATTCCCCAATTGATCAGTGATCTAAGGATATGAACAGGCAATTTTCAGAAGAAGAAATTAAATTAGTCATTTTTACTAAAAATATGACAATTTTTTTTGTAAAGAAAAAGCTGATTCTTGTAAAAAGGACCTTCAGAATTGGAATCTCTCAGGTCATAAAAGGCAAAGAATTTTATGAGATCTTATCTCCTAAAAGATGAAAATAAGTAATTGCTTTCAATTTTAGACTGATTAGGTACAATTTGTTGAAACTACAGTCACTATACTATGCTTGAATTCATCTGAACAACTAGTTGAAAGTTGCATATTTCCAAGGTAACCCAGTTCTGATGTCCTCTTCCAAACCTTCCCATAACTAACTTCTATGTACAGTAAAAGCCAGACTCATCTGATTTTTATAATATTTTATTTTTCCCCAACATGTTGCCACATCTTATTTTAAAAAATTACTTTAACCATTAGCAAACATTATATGTAATGGGGATAAGTTAGAGGCATTCCCAATAAGATCAGGCATGACACAGGGATGTCCTTTATCACATCTATTGTTTAATATTGTACTAGAAATTTTAGCTATAGCAATAAGAGAAGAAAAAGGAATTAAAGGAATTAGAATAGGCAAAGAGGAAACAAAACTTTCACTCTTTACAAATGGTATTATGGTATACTTAGAGAATCATAAAGAATCAACTAAAAACCTATTTGAAACAGTTAACAACTTTAGCAAAGTTTCAGGATATAAAATAAACCCACATAAATCATCAGCATTTCTATATATGACCAACAAAGCTCAGCAGCAAGAGATAGAGAAATGCCATTTAAAGTAACAGTAGAAAGGGGCAGCTAGGTGGCATAATAGACAAAGCACTGGCCCTGGATTCAGGAGGATTTGAGTTCAAATCTGGCCTCAGACACTTGACACTTACTAGCTGTGTGATGCTGGGCAAGTCACTTAACTCTTATTGCCCCACAAAACAAAACAAAACAAAACTTAAAGTAACAGTAGACTTGGGAGTCTACTTGCCGAGACAAACCCAGGAACTCTATGAACAGAATTACAAAACACTTTTCACACAAATAAAATCAGATCTGTAGAATTGGAAAAAATATCAATTGCTCATGGATAGGTCCAGCTAATATAATAAAAATGACAATTCTACCTAAATTAATATACTTATTCAGTGCCATACCAATTAGACTACCTAAAATTATTTTATAGAGTTAGAAAAAATAATAACAATTCATCTGGAGGAAGAAAAAACCCAAGAATATCAAGGGAGAAAGGAAAAAAAATACACAGGAAAGTGGGCTAGCCATACCAAATTTGAAGCTATACTATAAAGTAGCAGTCATCAAAACTATTTAGTACTGGCTAAGAAATAGTGGTGAATCAATGGTATAGGTTAGGCACAGGAGACAAAGTAGTAAATTACTATAGTAATTTACTGTTTGATAAACCCAAAGGCTTCAGCTTCTGTGATAGGAAATCAGTATTTGACAAAAACTGCTGGGAAAACTGGAAGATAGTATGGCAGAAACTAGGCATAGACCAACATCTTACACTGTATACCAAAATAAGGTAAAAATGGGTACAAGATTTAGACATAAAGGGTGATAGCATAGATAAATTAGGAGAGGGAGTAGTAGTTTACCTCTCACATCTATGGAGAGGAAAATAATTTATGTTCAAACAAGAGATAGAGAATATTATTAAATGCAAGATGGATGACTTTAATTATATTAAATTAAAAAAAGGTTTTGTACAAACAGAAGCAATACATCCAAAATTAGAAGGGTGGCAGAAAGCTGGGAAACAATTTTTATAGCTGGTATTTCTGATAAAGACTTCATTTCTAAAATATATAGAGAACTCAATCAAATTTATAATAATGTAAGTCATTCCTCAATTGAGAAATGGTCAAAGGATATGAACAGGCAGTTTTCTGATGAAGAAATCAAAGCTCTCTATTGCCACATGAAAAAAATTCTCTAAATCACTATAGATTAGAGGAATGCAAATTAAAACAACTCTGAGGTACCACCTCACACCTATCAGATTGGCTAATATGACAAAAAAGGAAACTAATAAATGTTGGAGAAGCTGTGGAGGAATCAGAACATTAATTCATTGTTGGTGGAGCTGTGAACTGATCTAACCATTTTGGAGAGCAATTTGGAACTATGCCCAAAGGGCTATGGGACTGTTCATACCCTTTGACTCAGTGGTTCCACTGCCAGGTCTATATCCCAAAGAGATCATTAAAAAGGGGAAAGGACCCACGTGTGCAAAAATATTTATAGCATCTCTCTTTGTGGTGGCAAAGAATTGGAAATCAAGGGAATGCCCATCAATTGGGGAATGACTAAAGAAGTTGTGGTATATGAATGTAATGAAGTACTATTGTGCTGTAAGAAATGATGAGCAGGAGTTCAGAGAAACTCAGAAGGACTTACATGAACTGATGCTGACTGAGAGCAGCAGAACTAGGAGAACATTGTACATAGTAAGAGCAACATTATGTGATGAACAGTGGTGGTAGACTTGGCTCTTCTCAGCAGGGCAATGACCCAAAACAATTTCAAAGAGGTCATGACAGAAAATATTCTTAACATCCAGAAAAAAGAACTGTGGATTATGAATGTGGATTGAACCATACTGTTTCTACTCTTGGGCCTTTTTTTCCCTCTTTTTTGAAGTTTTTCATTTGTGTTTTGATTCTTCTCTTACAATATGACTAATGTAGAAATATGTTTAATGTGATTGTACATATATAAACAATATCAGATTACTTTCTGTTTTGGGGAGGAGGGAAGGAAGGGAGGGTGGGAGTCAAATTTGGAACTAAAAATCCTATGAAAACAAATGTTGAAAACTATCCTTATGTGCAACTGGAAAATAATAAAATACTTTTATTAAAATATTTTATATCTTTTAAAACTTTTAGATGCTAGATCTTTCATAAAGTAGAAATATATGATCTGTATTCATATGGCAGAAAAGCTAAGTATCTATTACTTGGGGTAATATGAGAATTTTAGTGTTGAAAGGGCCTAGAGTTGGTCACCTAACCAAAATATCACATTTTACAAATGATGAAACTGAGTCCTAGAGAAGTTAGGTGACCATGGACTACAAAGTGGCTAATTTAAAAATAATAAAGGTAATGATAATAATAATAACAATTTATATAGTACTTTAAAGTTTTCAAAGAGCATTACAAATATTCTTTGTTTTATTCTCATAAACAGATATTATTTTATTCTCACAGAAAACTCTGGGAGGTAGGTGCTATTATTATCTCCATTTTGAAGATTAAGAAAAAGAGACAAGTAGAGGTGAAGTGACTTGCCCAACATCACAAAGCTATTAAGTATCTAAGGCTGAATTTGAACTCAGGTCTTTCTGACTCCAGGTCCTGTGTTCTATCCACTTTACCACTCAGCTACCTATTTATTTTAAAGGAACAGCTTTTGATGGCCATTGTTTTCAGGTAGCCATGTAGCGAAGAAAATAGATTCAGGAAGGTATGAGTTAAGATCCAGCTTCAGATACTTACTAGCTATGTGACTCTGGATAAGTCACTTTCCTTCTGCCTTAGTTTCCTTAACTGTAGAATGAGGATAATAGTAGCACCTAGGATTGTTGTGAGGATAAAAGGATAATATAATTTCAAAAGGCATTGTGAATTGTAAAATACTGTATAAATATTAAGTCTTATAATCATCATGACCACCATCATCATTAATTCCTCAGCTGGGAATTATCAATGCTGAAAAATGAGACAAGGTTAAATGCTTGCTAATTTTTATTTTCCTAGATAGCTATTAACAATCAGCAGGCTAAAACAAAGAATTATGTCATGCTGAATTTTAGGTTTTAACAGTCTTTTCATTTATAATTAGATTACTTATAGAGTAGACAGCATCTGATGCTAAGAAGAGATCTGGTGGCTGGAGAAAATTCCAAGAGCTGGCTATGTGTGTGATGCATCCATGTATTTATATTGAAAGAATCCAGGAAAGTATATTAAGTTCCCAAGAAATGTGGGCTATTAATGCTAATTAAAATGCTTCTTTTGCAAATAGGTTGTGATAACCAGTAAATTCTTTATTCATTATCTTGAAGTTTTTTGGGAAAAATCAGTAAGCCTTTGACCCCAGGTCATTCTTTTTAAATGCCATCACTGCAGGTGATGAAAACATTGCCATTTGAGCTTGCCTTCTCTGCAATCTTCCTGCAACATGAAAGGATCAGCTTATTGTTTCACGATTATAGTTCATTCATGCTATGCAAGAAGTCCACCAGTATATAATGGGAAAGGGGAAAAAATAACAATTATCCTTGCATACCAAAATATTTGCTTACTAACAATGATGCAAATACTAAATTGCCAGAAGAGGATGAATGTAATTGATACTGCCAAAATTGGTTTAAGCTATTTTTATATAGTCATCATCTTCCAAAAGAGGAAAACTTCAGATAAAATTAAGAAACATGAGTTTTGATACAATGTTAATGAGAGCTGATATTTAATTGAGATCACATTTTTAATCTTTTATTTTTCCTGCCAATGGTGCATCTTTATTCTTATTATCTTGTTTTCTGTGCAGAATTATCACCCACTGGTTTTCAATTACAGAGATGCCCCTATTGATTCTAGTCTTGATTTTAACTCACAGCTGAAAAATTACTCATTTAGGCCAATAAAACTGGATTCCGTAGCTAGTTTAAGCTCTTTTTGAAATAATATAGGCTCAAAAGAAAGAAATACAAAACTCATAAACAGTACTATTATATGAAGCTATTGGGGAACAGACTTTGAATTATTTTAACACAGATCACTCTTAAAATGTAAGAAGACAAATAGTAATCAAAAATGTCATCACCATATGGAGAAAAACTGGATGTCAGTCACAGCATTTATAAAGAACAGGTGGTGCTTAAGCAATCAAACCCCCTTATGGAATTATACAAATGTAACCTAAATTCCATAGATCTCTAGTGAAGTGATGCACATAAATTAGACAAAAGATTTTTCGTTAACACATACATTATTAAGTTGTTTGGCTGTAATTTGAAACCTTCACAAAAAGAAAGAAAAAATATTCTTATAAACATTATTTAGTTTGAGAATTTTTAAGGAAATTCTGAAAGTAACAATATAAAATATAATTGTTCTTTGTTTCCTATCAAAGTCTGAGCTCATTGTAACCATCATACACAATACCAATTCTCTTACATACATTGCCGGAACAAACATTTCTTCAAATATCTTAATTAAAAATATGTTTCTGCAGTGATTTCCTAAGCAAGTTTTCTTTTTTAATTTGATTTTTTAGTTGCATATTTTGGAAGTCAGTATGACAATAGAACAAACCTTGACTTCTATTTCTGGTTTGGCCACTAATAATTCAGCAGTTCTGTGGGGAGGGAGCAAGGAAGCTAGTTCTCCCATGGATGGAACACACCCTCCCTTTCCCTTTCATACAGCTCAGCCTGATATTTTGAGGTAGGATCCTGTTGACCCAATGCTAACTGTGCTTTTGTCTCCAGATTCCATTTTCCATTTAAGTAGATATAAAGATGAAAATCAAGATACACTGTTTTTTATTCCTGAGGAATTTATGTTCTATCAGGGGAATAAAACATGTAATACATAATCACTAAGAACTCTTATAGCTTTAATGCTCTGACATCAGCTTAATGTAAACTGAGGTATTATAAAATCATCATGAAAACTGTCATTAAATAGAGGCAGATCTTTATAGTATTGTCTCGACCTTATCTAAAGTTTGGGAACACAAATATGACAGTCATCATCTCAGACTACTGTAGGTTATATTTTTAGTAACTACTCTAGAACTGGTTACTCCTTCTATTCTGTATACTACTTCTTGCCCTTAAGAATTAGTATCATCTCTGTCCTTTTAGCTTAGAGCACATAGACTTCAGACCAGTGAAGAGAGATTTACATAAGGAAAGATTTTAGAGTCTGAGCCAACAAGTTAAATAAAAAAGATTTTAAGTGCTTCCTGTGTGCTAAATATTGGGGATAGAATGAAAGGCAAAAAAAGTCCCTCAAATCAAGGAACTGATGATCTAATGGGAGAGACAACATGCACACCAACTAATGTACAGGGTAATTTGAAGATAATCTCCAGAAGGAAGTGAGTGATAAGAGGAGGATATGTAAAAGTAACACCATATAGGCTGAGTTCTTTTGAACATTGGACTTTCTTCTTCTTCTTCTTCTTCTTCTTCTTCTTCTTCTTCTTCTTCTTCTTCTTCTTTTGGTGAGGCAATTGGGGTTAAGTGACTTGCCCAGGGTCACACAGCTAGTAAGTGTCAAGTGTCTGAGGCCAAATTTGAACTCAGGTCCTCCTGAATCCAGGGCTGGTACTCTATCCACTGCACCATCAATTGCTCCTGGACTTCCTTCTTAAAGCTCACAGGCATTTGTTCTGTCTTTCTAATTGCATGCTACTGCTATCAAGATTAATTTCTATCTCAAGCCACCATGTGACTTACATAGTCCTTATAGCTCCCACTTAACCCTGGGGAGATAGAGACCATCCACCTTGAAATCCTCCTCTCCTATTACATACCTTAAAACTACTTTCTACTACACCCCATTCTTTTCTCTTTTCCTTCAGTCTGTGAGGAAGGAATGGCCCTTCTCCTTGACAAAGCTAACCCCTTTACTTGTGCCCATCTTTTTCTTCTCTATGAGCTTTACATTCCTATAATTAATTCTTTCCTATCTTCAATTACCCCTTATCCATTGGATCCTTCCCTGTTGCCTACCAATATGTGCACACCTCCCCCATTAAAACCAAACCAAACAAAAACCCTGCCATGCTATCTACTATCTCTATGATTTTGCATAGATTTGTTAACATGCCTGGAATGCATTCTTTACTTACATTGAAATGGAAAGTATGTGGAGGGGAGAAGTACAAGATAAGGATGAAATCTGTACTCTGTCACCTGAATACCATTATTTTAAGGCTGTCTTTAGTTCTAGAAACTATGAATTCTTTTTTTTTTTTGGCAGGGCAATGGGGGTGAAGTGACTTGCCCAGGGTCACACAGCTAGTAAGTGTCAAGTGTCTGAGGCTGGATTTGAACTCAGGTACTCCTGAATCCAGGGCCAGTGCTTTAACCACTGTGCCATCTAGCTGCCCCCTAGAAACTATGAATTCTAATGTGGAGGAGTTTATGACACAGGGACATATGGTATATCTTATGTAATTTCATTTAAGCCATTTAGGCTTTTTAATCCAGGTAGCTAAAGGTCCTGAACTAGGCTTACAAATTACCAACTATCATCAAAGACAATGGTCCTTCATATTCTTCCCAGCCGTTTAACCTAGCTGCCTATAGATCCCATATGGTACTAAAACCAGCACTGACTTTTCCTTAAGGTCCATTTGTCATTACACATAGAAAAAAGACATTTTAATAAGAAATCTCTGTTACCTGGTGCTAAAAAGGGCACAATTCAAATTTCACTCTTATGAAAGAAAAAGCTTTCAACTCTTGTTTTATGTAATTTCCTTATGAGGAAAAAAAAAACATTTCTTTTTACTGAATATCTCAAGAGCCAAACTGCAGTGATAAAGATTCCTATTTGAAAGAATAAAAAGGTCCTACCTTCCCATCAATACTTTGTATCTTTCTTGAGCAGGTCAATTACTCTGACATTAGATATGTGACATTGGGCAAATCACTTAATCTTTTGGACCTTGGTTTCCTTATTTGTCAAAATAGTCATAGCAGATTATTCCTAAGCATTCTAACATTCTATCCATTACCTGACTTAAAAATTAGTTTTCCAGGGGCAGCTAGGTGGCGCAGTGGATAGAGCACTGGCCTTGGAGTCGGGAGTACCTGAGTTCAAATCCAGCCTCAGACACTTAACACTTACTAGCTGTGTGACCCTGGGCAAGTCACTTAACCCCAATTGCCTCACTAAAAAAAAAATTAGTTTTCCAGTTGTTAAATTGAGTTGACATGTATTATATCTAAAAGGAAAAACCTCTTCTAAATTAATTTTTGTCTCAGAGTTGTCTGAATGGTATACAATCCCAGATGGTGATGCAAAAGTTCTGCTGAATCACTTTGATTTCTTTACTTTAGGATTCATGTAAGTATCAAACTTTCACTAATTCTCTTATTTTATATGCAAAAGAAAATAAAAATAAATGAAAATTCCAGAAGAAAAACAGATACAATGAAGTCCACTCAACTTCTAAATCTATGATCCTTGACTTCCTTTTAGCACAGTACCTTCTTACTGCTGTTATCTGTGTGTGTCTTATACACATATGTTGAGATGTATGTTTAGACTTCAGAAAGTGATGAACAAAATGCTACTAATTCATGTTAAACTTAAGAGTGTGTTGAGTATACATTTTCCCTCAAAGAGCATGTTATTAAAGATTTATCTGTACATTCATGTACCCACCAGGCTCACCTCTATAACATATGAGATCAAGAACCTGTGTCAAGGAAGGAAGAAGCTAGTTGAGCCCCAGGGAAAGCTGTATTACATTTTATGGAAAACTCATCTTTCTTGAAGGGAAATGAAGAGAACCTTCATCCTATTATACCAGGAGTCACAAGGTAAACAAGCTTGGGGTGTGTGTTTGGAGGTGGAGAGCAAAATAAGGTAAGCATCATCTGGTTAGTACAGTGCCCCAGTGCTTATTAAGTGCTTAATAAGTGTTGATTGATTGATTGATTGGTAACCAGTGGGAATATGTTGTGTTTTAGGAAAGTAATCATATGCATGATCACTACCCTCTGAAGAACTTACTTTTTTAATGGTCTGAGAGTGGTGCCACCTTTGTTCAGAGTATATATTACTTCCCAGATGATAAATTAGTTAAACAATAGCCTGCTTTTTTGGTAAGTAGCAGAAAGCAGGCAGATGAACATGTTGTGGGAAGCTATGGCTACAGCATCATATTTGTGGATACAGGTGTAGACTCCAGTATACACCTAGCCTATAACATCCATCACAGTGTTGTTGTTTTCCACTTAATTGTTGAATAAAAAAAAAATAGCAAGCTATCTTATGACTGATTTGCTTCTGAACTATATCTGGGTTCATATCCTAGGCTCCAATAATGACTATTTGAGCATGGGCAAATCTTTTAAATCACTGAATTTCACTTTCCCCATTTATAAAATGAAGATAGTATTTTCACTCCTTGCCTCACAGAGTCCTCATGAGGAAAAGTCTTAAAATGCTGTATCATGCATTTCAGAAAACTTGGAAAGACTTACACAAATCGATGTAGAGTGAAATGAACAGAACTAAAAGAACATAGTAACAGCAATATTGTATTATGGTCAGCTATGAATAACTTGACTATTCTTAGCAATACAATAATCCAAGAATATTCCAAAGGGTTCATGATAAAAAACAAAACAAAACTATCCATATGCAGAGAAAGAGCTGCTGGAGTCTGAATGCATATTGAAGAATACTGTTTTTCACTTTATTTTTTGTTTTTTTATCTTTTTGTCCTTTGTATTCTTTCACAACATGACCAATATGGAAATATGTTTTCAAGATTCCACATATACAACCTATATCAAATTGTTCACCATCTCAGGAATGGTTGAGGGGAGGCAGAGATGGAGAGAATTTGAAACTCTAATTTTATTTTTTAAAATAATGTTAAAATGGTCTTTAAACCTAATTGGGAAAAATAAAATATTAAAAAAGAAAAAATGCCATATCATGAAACTACATAATTTGAACTGGGAAAGAATCTTAAAAATCATCTTGTCCAAACCCTTCATGTTTTGGTCATGGTTTTCAGGTAGTCCAATGATTTTCAAATTATCTCTCCTGGATGTATTTTCAAGGTCAGTTCTTTTTCCAAGGAGATATTTCATATTGCCCTCTGTTTTTTATTCATTTGGAGTTGCTTTATTGTGTCTTGATTTCTCATAAAGTCATTAGCTACTATTTACTCTATCCTAATTCTTAAGCAATGATTTTCTTCAGAGTGCTTTTGTACCTCCTTTTTCCATTTGGCCAATTTGGCTTTTCAAGCTGTTGACTTTTTTTTCATGACCCTACTGCATCACTCTCATTTCTCTTTCCATTTTTCCCTCTACCTCTCTTACTTTCCCTCTACCTTTCTTACTTTGTCTTCAGTCTTTTTTGAGTGCTTCCATTGCCTGAGACCAATTCATATTTTTATAGGAAGCTTTGGATATAGGAGCTTTGACTTTGCTATTATCTTCTTCTGAGGGTGTATTTTGATCTACCTTTTCACCAAATAAACTTTTGATGGTCTGCTGCTTTCTCTGCCTGCTCAGCTTACCCACCTATTTCTTGGCTTATAACTCCTTCTTAAAGTAGAGCACTGCTTCTCAGGATGCACTGTCCCAAGCTTCAGAGGGGTTCCAGGTGTACAATTTAAGGAAAAGGCTCATTCTCAGCCCACCTGGCCTGTAAGTAAACTATAGGGCCCTGCTCGCTCTTTAACCTAGAAGCAGAAGTCGATTGAAATCTGATTCTCTATGCTCAGAAGCTTGGTGGACCTGTGCCCCTCCCCCACTGGGGCTCTGCAACTCAAGTCCACATCCTTGGCAACTGCTCTGCCTCTGTCCACTGAAGAAACCCCACTATTCCCCTCCCCCCCACCCGCTAACCACTTCTGGGACCCCCTTACCAGTCCCTGAGCTGAGATTCAGAAGAAGGTGCTAATACTGAAGATTCTGAGGCTCTGGAGGCATGGCATCCCTGGGGCCAGATCTGTGCACATGCTGAGCTCCTCTCTCACCCTGATATAACAGACCCCTCCTGCTGAACTTCTAAGATGTCTTTGACTAGAAATGATCTCACTCTGTTCTTTTGTGGGTTCTGCTGCTCCAGGAGTTGTCTTATGGCATTTTTGGAGGCATGTGGATGATCTGAGCTAGCTCTAAGAGTCACAGCCTTCTCCTCTGCCACCTTGACTCTGTCTCCCCCCACCCCCCACCCCCACCCCTACTTCATTTTCAGTTGAGGGAACTGTGTGTTATTTTTTACAAGTCATCCTTTTTAAACTATTCTTCTGATGGAATCTCTATATATACTATTTAGGAATATGTCAAATGATGGGTTTCTCTTGTGCACAATATTTTTCATTCATATAAATATCTATGAAATACTTCAAATCCAATAAGTAATGGCCTATTAGCCTCCTATATGATATATTAGAAATTCAGGAAATATATATTTTATACTTGGCAAAATCAGGTTACAGCTAACATAGTGCTAAAAATAAGGTATGTCTGAAATACTTCTCTTCATTTTTCTGTACATATAGATTAAAATATATATATTGTGAAGTGTGATTTCATCAGTATGGCAAAATATGACTATGGATCATTCATTTACCAACAAAGATCAGCGATTCATCTCTAATTTACTCTTTTTAATTTTTTTTTAGTTTTCAACATTTGTTGAGATAAGATTCCAACTTCAAATTTTTTCTCCCTCCCTCCCCCTCCACTCCCCCGCTCGCCCTAGACAGCAGGTTAATCTGATATAGGTTATATATATATATATATATATAATATATATATATATATATATATATGTATGTATGTTATGTATATAGCCATAAATATGTTTCGGCATTAGGCCATGTTACAAGAGAAGAGTCAGAGCCAAAAGGAAAAACTCCAAAAAAGAAAAACAACAGCACCAAAAACAAAAGAAATAGTATGGTCCAATCAGCATCCATATTCCACAGTTCCTTTTTTTTTCTGTATTTGGAGAGCCTTTTCCATCATGAGGTCCTTTGTAACTTTCTTGTACCATTGGATTGGTGAGAAGAATCTAGTCTATCACAGTATCATGAACACATAATGTTGATGATACTGTGTATAATGTTCTTCTGGTTCTGCTCATCTCACTCATCATTACTTAATGCAAGTCCTTCCAGGTTTCTCTGAACTCCTCCTGTTCATCATTTCTTACAGCACAATGAATTCCATTACATCCATATACCATAACTTGTTCGTCCTGTTCCCCAATTTCCAATTTCCTTGCCACCACAAAAAGAGGCAGCTATA
This sequence comes from Dromiciops gliroides, assembly GCF_019393635.1. Lineage (NCBI taxonomy): Eukaryota > Metazoa > Chordata > Mammalia > Microbiotheria > Microbiotheriidae > Dromiciops > Dromiciops gliroides. The sequence continues at coordinate 177,445,916 of NC_057865.1, forward strand.
TAAATATTTTTGTACATGTGGTCATTTTCCCTTTTTTCGATCTCTTTGGGAACAAGATCCAAAAGTGTATTGCTGGGTCAAAGGGGTATGCACAGTTTATAGCCCTTTGGGCATAGTTCCAAATTGCTCTCCAGAATGGTTGGATCAGTTCATAGCTCCACCAACAATGAATTAGTGTTCAAACTTTCCCACAACTTCTCCAACATTTATTATGTTCCTTTTTTTGTCATATTAGCCAATCTGATGGTGTTAGGTGGAACCTCAGAGTTGTTTTAATTTGCATCTCTCTAATCAATAGTGATTTAGAGAATTTTTTCATATGGCAATAGAGAGCTTTTATTTCTTCATTAGAAAACTGCCTGTTCATATCCTTTGACCATTTCTCAATTGGGGAATGACTTGAATTCTTATGAATTTGATTTAGTTCCCAACATAAATTTAGAAATGAGGTCTTTATTAGAAGTACTGGCCATAAAAATTGTTTCCCAGCTTTCTGTATCCCTTCTAATTTTGGATGCACTGCTTCTGTTTCTACAAAAACTTTTTAATTTAATGTAATCAAAAATCATCCACTTTGCATTTCATAATATTCTCTATCTCTTCTTTGGTCATAAACTGTTCTCCTTTCCAAAGACCTGCAAGGTAGACTATTCCTTCCTCTCCTAATTTATCTATGGTATAACCTCTTATGTCTAAATCATGTACCCATTTTGACCTTATGTTTGTATAAGGTGTAAGATGTTGGTCTATGCCTAATTCTGCCATACTGTCTTCCAGTTTTCCCAGCAGTTCTTGTCAAATACTGAATTCCTATCCAGAAGCTGGAGGTCTTTGGGTTTATCAAACAGTACATTACTAATGTCATTTACTACCGTTGTCTCCTGTGCCTAGACTATTCCATTGATCCTCCACTCTATTCTTAGCCAGGACCAAATGGTTTTGATGACTGCCACTTTAAAGTAGAACTTCAGATTTGGTAACAGCTAACCCACCATCCTGTGCATTTTTTTACATTAATTCCCTTGATATTCTTGATGCTTTTGTTTTTCAGAATGAATTTTGTTATTATTTCTTCTAGCTCTACAAAAATAATTTTTAGGTAGTCTGATTGTATGGCACTGAATAAGTATATTAATTTAGGTAGAATTGGTCATTTTTATTATATTTAGCTCTACCTAGTCCATGAGCAATTGATATTTTTCCAATTCTACAGATCTGATTTTATTTGTGTGAAAACTGTTTTGTAATTCTGTTCATAGAGTTCTGGGTTTGTCTTGGCAAGTAGACTCCCAAGTATTTTATATTACCTACTGTTACTATAAGTGGAATTTATCTCTTCTATGTCTTGCTGCTTGGACTTTGTTGGTCATGGATAGAAATACTGATAATTTATGTGGATTTATTTTTATCCTGCTACTTTGCTTAAAGTTGTTCATTGTTTCAAGCAATTTTGAGTTGATTCTCTAGGATTCTCTAAGTATACCATCATATCATCTGCAAAGAGTGATAGTTTTGTTTCCCTCCTTGCCTATTCTAATTCCTTTAATTCCCCTTTTCTCTGATTGCTAAAGCGAAACATTCTCGTACAATATTAAATAATAGAGGTGATAATGGACATTCCCTGTTTCACCCTGATCTTATTGGGAAGGGCCTCTAACTAATCTCCATTACATATAATGCTTGCTGATGGTTTTAGGTAGATACTGCTTACTATTTTAGAGGAAGGTCTCCATGTCTTCCTAAGCTCTCTAGTGTTTTTATTAGGAATGGGTGTTGTATTTTGTCAAAAGCTTTCTCTGCATCTAATTGAGATAATCATATGATTTTTGGTTGTTTTCTTATTGATGTGGTTGATTATGTTAAAAGTTTTTTCTAATGTTGAACAGCCCTGGCATTCCTGGTATAAATCCACCTGTCATAGTGTATTATCCTGGTGATCACTTGCGTAATCTCTTGCTAATATCTTATTTAAGATTTTAGCATCAATATTCATTAGGGGAAAGTGTGGTCTATATTTTATATCTCTGTTTTTGCTCTACCTGGTTTTGGTATTACCACCATATTTGTGTCATAAAATGAAATTCGGTAGAACTCCTTCATCACCTATTTTCCCAAATCATTTGTATATATTGGAATTAATTGTTCTTTAAATGTGTTGTAGAATTCACCTGTAAACCCATCTGACTCTAGGGTGATTTTTTCTTAAGGGAGTTCATTAATGGCTTGTTCAATTTATTTTTCTAATATGGCTTTATTTAAGGATTTTATTTCCTCTTCAGTTACCTGAACAGTTTGTATTTTTGTAAATATTTATCCATTTCATTTAGATTGTTTGAATTTTATACATCAGTTGGGCAGAATAGTTCCTAATTATTGCTTAAATTTCCACTTCATTGGTGGTAAGATCACCCCTTTCATTTTTGATACTGGTAATTTGGTTTTCTTCCTTCTTTTTTTAAATAAAATTAACCAATGGTTTATCTATTTTATTGGGTTTTTTCATAAAACCAGCTCCTAGTTTTATGTTTTCTTGCTTTCAATTGTATTAATTTCTCCTTTTAATTTTCAGGATTTCTCATTTAGTATTTTAAGTGGGGATTTTCTAATTTGTTCTTTTTCTAGCCTTTTAAGTTGCATGCCCAATTCATTGATCTCCTCTTTCTCTTTTTATTCATGTAAGCAGTTAGAGCTATAAAACTTCCCCTAAGCACTGTTTTGGCTGTATCCCATAGATTTTTGGTATGTTGTCTCATTATTGTCATCTCTGGATAAAGTTATTGATTGGTTCTATGATTTGTTGTTTGACCCACTCATTCTTTAGGAATGAAATTATTTAGTTTCCAATTGATTTTTCAGTCTACCTTTCCATGGCTCTTTATCACATGCAATTATATTACATCATGAGCTGAGAAGGATGCTTTATTATTTATGCGTCCCTACATTTGACTATGAGGTTTTTGTGCCCTAATGCGTGTCAATTTTTGAAATGTGCCATGTAGTGCTGAGAAAAAAGGTACATTCCTTTCTATCCCCATTCAATTTTCTCCAGATATCTATTCATGTCGAACTTTTCTAATATTCTATTCACCTCTTTCACTTCTTTCTTATTTATTTTGTGGCTAGATTATCTAATTCTGAGAGGGGAAGATTCAGATCCCCCTTAGTATAGTATTACTATTTCCTCTTGTACTCATTTAACTTCTCCTCTAAGATTTGGATGCTATACCACTTGGCACATGCATGTTTAATATTGATATTACTTCACTATCTATAGTACCTTTTAGGCTAGTTCCATTCTTATCTCTTGGTAGTTTAGATCATAGCTTGCCTTGATTGTCGGAGATAAGGATTGGCTACCCTGCCTTTTTGACTTTAGCTGAAGCATAATATATTCTGCTCCAGCCTGTTTAACTTGTACTCTGTGGGGATTCTCTCATGGCTTCAAACGTCTTTCTTGTAAACAGCATATTGTAGGATACTGTTTTTTAATCCACTATGAAATTCGCTTCTTTTTTATGTCAGAGTCCATCCCATTCACATTCACAGTTATTATTACTAGCTGTCTATTGCCCTCCATTCTATTTACCCCCTTTGTACTACCCCCTTTCTTTCACCCTATTCCTCCTCACCATCTTGGTTTCTTACCCGCTGCCCTCCCAATCTGCCCTCGCCCTTTTTATGACCACCTCTCGTTGCTTTACCCTTTTCTCTCTTGCTTTGCCTTCCCTTCGATCAGTCCCCACTTGCCTCTTACCTTTTACACTTCTCTAAAGATTAAGCTAAGTTTCTTTATCCAAATGAATGTATATGTTATTCCTTCTTTGAATCAAATCTAGTGAGAGTAGGGTTGAAAAAATGTTCACCCCCCCCTTCTTTCCCTCTATTGTAATAGGGTTTTTTCACCTCTTCATATGATGTAATTCACCCCATTCCACCTCCCCTTTCCTCTTCTCCTCATAAACTCCCTTTTTAAGCCCTTAATTTTCTTGATATCATCACATTAAAGACAGTTTATATTTATACCTACTGTGTATAATCTTTCTGTCTGCCTAAATATATATACAATTCTCAAGAGTTATAAGTATTATCTTACCATTTAGGAATGTAAACAGTTTAACCTTATTGAGTAACTTCCCCCCCCCCCCCCCGTTACCTTTTTAAACTTCTCTTGAGTCTTGTATGTTAAGATTGAATTTTATACTCTTTTCTGGTCTTTTCATCAGGAACCCTTGAAAGTCCCCAATTATATTAAATGTCCATCTTTTCCCCTGAAAGAGAATGATCAATTTTGCTGGGCAATAGGTTCTCGGTTGCAATCCAAGCTCCTTTGCCTTCTGGAATATCATATTCCAAGCCTTGTGATCCTTTAATGTTGAAGCTGCCAGGTCCTGAGCAATCCTCACTGTGGCTCTATGATACTTAAATTGTTTCTTTCTGGCTGCTTGGAGTATTTTCTCCTTCACCTGGTAATTCTGGAATGTGGCTACAATATTCCTTGGAGGTTTTACTTTTGGGGTTCTCTTTCAGGAGGTGATCGGTGGATTCTTTCAATGATGATTTTATCCTCTGATTCTGTAATAACAGCGCGAGTTCTCCTTAATAAATTTCCTGGAATATGGTGTCTAGACTTTTTTCTGATCATGGCTTTCAGGCAGTTCCAATGATTCTCAAATTGTCTCTCTCCTGGATCTGTTTTCCAGGTCCAGTTGTCTTTCCAATGAGGTATTTAACATTTTTCTTCTATTTTCTTCTTCTTTTGATTCTGCTTGACTGATTCCTGGGTTCCATCAAGTCATTATCTTCCAACTGTCCAATTTTAATATTTTAAGGCATTGTTTTCTTCAGTGAAATTATACACCTTTTTTCCATTTAGCCAGATGAATTTTTTAAGGAATTGTTTTCTTTAGTCAATCTCATGCTTCTTTTTCCCAAGCTGCTAATTCTTTTTTCATAATTAGTTTGTGTTGCTTTCATTTCTCTCCCCATTTCCCTCTCAATTGATTTTTAAAATCCTTTTTGAGCTCTTCAAAAAGAATTTTTGTTTTTGAGACCAATTCATCTTCCCTCTTGAGGCTTCACCATGTAGGCAATTTGGGAGTATTGTCCTCATCTGAGTTTGTGTTTGCCTCTTCCCTGTCAATACAGAAGCTCTCAATGAGAGAACTCTTTTTTGTTTCTTACTCATACTGCAGCTTTTTTTTTTTTAAGTTGAGGTCTGCTCTCTCGGGGGGACCAGGGTCCCTGTTTCAAGCTTCTTGTGCTGGGGTATAGTGGGCTGTGTCACTGGCTTTCTAACACTGAGGCCCTCTATGGCTTGTGGATTTCTCACTGCCCTGGCCTTGGCCTGGCTGTGAGATGGGATCGGTAGGTCTGGTCACGGCTGTCTTATGGGTGGCCATCCAGCTGGCAACCTGCCCTCCTGGCTGGTGCAGGTGACTTTAGCCACTGTCCTGCTGTGCCACCAGCTTTTGAGTCAGGATCCAGGGGCCTCAGTTTCTCAGCTGTGGCCCACAGCTTCCTGATGACTTGCCCTGACCCCCTCTGAGTTGCATGTGCAACCAGGGTGTGCTGCACCTCCTTTTGCCCTAGTGAGACGACCTTTCTGAAGTCTTCTAAATTATCTCTTGTTGGAAGACCTGTGTCTCGCTGTCTCTTTGTAGGTTCCGTAGTTTCAGAATCTGTCTAGAGGCTTGATTTTAATGTTCTTTTTGAGGGAACAGAAGGAGAGCTCAAGCGATTTGCTGGCTACTCTCAGCCATCTTGGCTCCGCCCCCCTGTAATTTGCTCTTAAAGGGCTGCCTTAGAGATTTCAAAGTTAAGTGACTTCTCTATGGTCATATGCTTAGTAATTATCAGAAGTTGGATTTGAATCCACTTGATGATTCCGAGGCTAACTTTCCCAATAACTATGCCATGATGTTTTTGAGACATAGACATAAATCTACATAAGAAGTAGTATCAGCTAGTGGGTGTCTTGTCTAGAATCAGGAGTACCTGGGTGCAAGTCTGAACTCTGCCATATACTGGCTGTGATATGGGACATTCTGCTTCTCTGTAGCTCAGGTAGCTCACTAAGCAATTTAAGTTGTAACAGAATTGTTTTATGATTTGCATTGACAGGAAGCTTCCCATTGAAAGTTCTCTACCCCATAAAATCATAGGTCTAGATTAAAAAAATGCAGTATACTACTCTATGTATCTCCTATGTTTGTAGAGGTGTGGGGGCCTGCTGGGTACAGGGGTGTGCTGGTCAATGTTTAATAAGTGGCTTTTGGGGGGAAAGTATGAACAATGCACTCAAGTTTAACATGCATTATTACATTTGTCCATTATTTTTTGAATTCTAAACAGGTCAAATAATAAATTAAACCCTGATTTGTAGCATATACTGATTTCCAAGGTATAAAAATTTCACACTGAAAATTTAACAATCAGCTCATTTGAACTGGCTTTAGCAACCAGGGGTGAGTGGGTACTTTTATAGTGAAAGTGAGAAAATCTTTTTCCTTTCTCAGAAAGTCCCAAGCTACTTTGTGATTTGTTATGTATGTATACATACATACACACATCTCAGCAAATATATGTGTGTACATAATATATACATATATATATATACACACAGTACACCCACACCTATGTTTTATATATATGCCACATATACTATTATAGAGAGAAGGAAAGAATAGCAATTATATATACACATATACATTTATACACATTTGTGTGTAGATACATATGTATGTGTGTGTAGGCGTGTGTATATAGATAGATAGATAGATAGATACACAGCACATACTATATCTATATCTATTTTCTATCTCTCTATGGAATGGAAGAGCATTAGTATAAAAGTACCATGGTGAAACAGAAGTCAAGGATTAGAGTTCTAGAGGTTGAAGGGACTTGAGAAGTTACCTAATCCAATGACCTCATTTTATGCGGGAAGAAACTGAGGACCTGGGCTTGGATGGATGGGGACAATGAAATGATTTAATCACTAAGTTAATGAGTGGCACAGCCAGGATTTTGATGAGGTTTTGTGATTCTAAATGCAGTGTTCTCTCTATTGCATTATTCTGCGGGGTATAAAAGAGCTAATGGAGTACAACTGAGATTCTCCTTCACAGTTTGCTCTTCAACAGAGACTCCAGAGGCCAGGAAAAGATAGAATCATAGACTCTTAAAGAATAGATGAGTCTGCAAAAGTCAATGAGGCTAACCCCTATTGTTGTTGTTGTTTGTCCTTCATTCTCCAAGAGGATCATGACATCAGGAGGTGATGTCATGGCTGGCAGTGAATTGAATTTAAGTGAGGCAGGGCTGTGTAATCACCAACCTCATTCTCTCTCCAGAGCTCTCTGGGCCCAATGGCAAGATATATATCAGGACAGCTGGATGTTTTAGGTAATTGGGTTAAGTGACATGCCCAGAGTCATAGCTAGTAAGTATCTGAGGTCAGATTTGAACTCAGGTCCTCCCAACTTCAGGGCCACTGCTCTATCCACTGTGCCACCTAAATGCCCATGACCAACCCCTATATTAAGAATGAATGCCCTTGGGGCAGCTAGGTGGCACAGTGGATAGAGCACCGGCCTGGAGTCAGGAGGACCTGAGTTCAAATCTGGCCTCAGACACTTAACACTTACTAGCTGTGTGACCCTTGGCAAGTCACTTAACCCCAATTGCCTCACTAAAAAACAAAATAGAATGAGTGTCCTCTACAACATCCTCTCCAATGACTTTTTGAACCTCTGCTTGAAGACCTTCAGCAAAAGGCAGCTATGGAAATAAGACAATATCTGCTATTTGGGGGTCAGCTCTAATTCTTAGGAGCTCTTTTTGAAGCAAGCTGGTGGCTCAATGGGTGGAACTCTGGGCCTGAAGTCAGCAAGACCTTGAAACCATAAAGTTTCAAATCCAGCCTATAACACTTATTAGCTGTGTGATCCTGAGCAAGTCACTGGGACTCTGCCTCATTTCCTCAAATGTAAAATGGGGATAATGGTAGCCTAACCCTCAAGGTGTATTGTGAGGATCAAGTGAGATGCTTGCAGAAGCAGCTTAGCACAGTGCCTGGCACATATAAATGCTTATTCCCTTCCTTCTTCTTCTTACATTGAACCATAAGTTTGCTTTCTTGTCACGTCCACATCGTTGGCCCTAGATGGTTCCTCTGTATCTGGGCAACTAAATTTTTATGAGATTAATTCTAATGTCTCTTTTACACAACAAGTCCATTGAATATTTATTTGAAAATATTTGTGAACATGGATCTACTCTAATCTTTAATCCTACCCTCCTCCCTGAAGACAGGGGTAGCACTTGCCATCAATTTCAAGTGACTCAACAATACAAATCTCTGCAATTCCTAGAGGGAGAATTGAGTGAGAGGTGGTGGCCTGGAAGGCCATGGGCTATCAATCCTAGCTTACCCACAAAGATTAGTGCAAAGAATGCCCTTCTGTAAGACAAAGGGGGAAATTAGGCCTCAGTTGGAAAAGTAACTTATTTCTGTAATTAGATCTCCTCCTACTAGGTTCAAAGGGTTTTCCTCTTCTTTATTGTGCAATTTCTGAAGCTCTTGGGCAATATGTAAAGAAAAGACTGAAAACATATCATTGCCTTGGAAACTGCTATGGAATTTGACAGACTGTAAGTTGTTTCACCAGCAAATGTGCTGCTGCTGCTGCTGCTGGTTGCATGTAGCTCTCCTTATGGAAGCATTGACTGGAAAAAGTGGCTGAATGCTCATCTGTTGAGCTTGCTGTCAAGTTCAACTCTTCTGGCCCATCCAAAGAATAGGGCAAAAGGTTCTTGCTTACTAAGTGAACATTCAAAAGGTCACTGCCAAATATAGATGAAGAAAATGAATAGAACTATGAGCTTGCACTACTGTGTGGTAATTGTCTTAAGCAAAGATAAGAAGGATGTAACCCATTTTCCCCATTAAATGATATATCATAATCCAGGGAAACCATGCTACCATAACACTGACATTGTGAATATAATATTGACAGAAAAGACAAGGTTCTAGTCTCTGCTCTCCTACTAACTTCCTAATCAGGAGCAATTTACTTTTCTTTTCTTTGTTTTGGAGTGAGGCAATTGGGGTTAAGTGACTTGCCTAGGGTCACAGAGCTACTAAGTGTCAAGTGTCTGAGGCTAAATTTGAACTCAGGTCCTCCTGACTCTAGGGCCTGTGCTTTATCCACTGCACCACCTAGCTGCCCCTGTAGCAATTCACTTTTTCCTTTCTTGGCTTCAGTTTCTTCCTTTATAAAATAAGGCAACTGAAGATGATCTTAAGGTACCTTCCCCTTCTACTATTCTATGAAAAGTGTTGTTAGAGTAGTGTCTGAGTTTGAAGATACAAAGTCTACTGAATTTTATTAATGCATTTAGTTTAATTGGCTGGAGAAGCTAGCTATACAATGAAAAAGGATATAGTTGGGCCAGAGAAGGTAAAAGGCCCATCTTTGAACATATTTCTCAAAATCAAAGGCATTCCTGGTTAGTTGTATTTTTTTGTTTGTTTTTTTGTTTTGCTTTAGTTTTGCTAGTATAGGGTAAACACTGGAATAAAAATAAGTGATCCTTTGTGATCCTTTATGGCCATGAAGATTCCTTCTCCATTGCCATAGTAACTGGAAAAAAAGTATATTGTATGCATAGACTTAGATTCTAAGACTTGGATTTCCTGCCAAGAGATAATGCTGGGTGAAAAAAAGGGTAAAGTCAAGGCAAAGTAACAAAAAATAGATTGAGCCTGTTGATTTCAAAGCTCTCTGATTTGTAGATCTGTGCAAAATGTAAGCCCCTGCTAGATTGGGCTTTTAAGGGTCACTAAGATTCTTTCATATTTAAGGTTCTCCTTTGCTAAGCATATTGGATTCAGTCAGTTTCCTTATCGCTTTTTGATACCAGTAGGATAGATAAATTTTTCTTCAATATTGCAATGTTTTTTTGCCCAAGGGGGAAAGGAAGGGGCCAGGGACAGATGGTTGTGATGAGCCTACACTCAGGTAATTTTTACAAATTAGATTAGTTTCTCTAGTTCCAGTCTCTAGTTTTCTTTTAGTCCAAGCAAGGAAGTGAATGGAAATGGAAGAGTTAAGGGATAAAGATGGAGCTGTTGTAAATCAGTCAGTCAATAAACATTTATTCAATATCTCTCATGTCCTGGGCTCTGTGTTAAGAGTGTGTGTGTATGTGTGTGTGTGTGTGTGTGTGTGTGTGTGTGACACAAATACAAATTTTTTAAAAGGTATTCTTATCCTCAAGGAGTTTTACAGTTTAAGAGGAGGAAGACAACACACTACAGGAAGCTCAATAGCCAGGGAGTGGGGAAAGAGAAGAAGGTACCTGGCATGAGGATATAATAGATAGTTCCAAGGAAGTCCAAAAGAATTATAGCTGGTAGAAAATGGGAAGGAAAACTGAGCTCTCTCTTTAATTAGAAGCCCGAGCCCTTCCCTCCTTTAATAGGGTCCAATCAGAACATCAGAGGGTACTGATGTGATGTGAGTACCAAGCAGACTCAATCTTGCATCAGAATGAAATTTCTCAATGATTAGTTTCGTGGGGAATGAAGGCATGATAAAAAGTTCCAAAGAAACCCAAAAGCAATGTTTCTGGTTCTGAGTCACATGAGCAACAAGATGGAAAACTATATATTTTCCATGATACCATGCCCTATCAAACCTCTCCAAAACAGAAATTATGCACCAATACTAAAACAACTTCAGCTATCTGAATCCAAAGATACCCAGAATCCAAAAGAAGAAAAAGCAAAACAAAACAAAACATGATTGATGATTCACTGACCTTGAATTTCAGCTAAAGACCTCTCTTCTACCTCCCAGCTATCAGCTGGGACCCAAGGACATTACATACACTTACAATAAAAAGCTATTCTCCACAATTCAGCCTTTCTAATCCTTCTGTTGAGTACTATGGAGACCCTATCTATAGGCTATGGAAATCCTGTGCTGGCTAGTAACAGGACAAATGGCCATAGCCCCTCTTGAGCAAAGCCTGCCAGGGGTCAGGATACTGTATCACCCATGGTGGCAAAGCTGTAAACTGTCTGTTGCCAGGGCACAGAATTCTGTAGCAATAGCAGACCCTAGAGAATTAGTGCTGGGCAAAGCTTGGAATAGCTAATGTCAGGCCAAAGAAGTAAGGAATAGAGGGAGTAGAACAGGATGCTAGGACAAGTACACTGTGTGTATATGTGTATGTATGGGGTGTGTGTGCTATACAGTACTCCACCAAGCTGAGGGAAAGAAGCTCAGCATCTTAGCTGGGTGGGTTCTGATTACCCCAAAGTGAGTTGAAGTTGACCACCTAGGCTGTTCAACAGTAAATTCCTAGCTGGGAGGAGACTGACACTCTTTGAGACCAACCCCCAAGAAAGCAACAGAGGGGAAGGAGCCAGAAAGTGAGTGACAGAGAAAATAAGAGCAAAAAAGAGCTAAACTTACCAATTACATCTTTTGGAAAGAAGAAAACTCAATGACCTTGAACACAAACAGATAAATCAATATAGAAAACATTAACAAAGGGAATAAGTATGGCCTATAGATCTAGTAAATTAATTTAGGCATCTCTGAATAAATGCTACAAAATAAAGAAAAATGATACAACATTTGATGAGACATACGACCCTGTAGAATTTGAGAACATAGAATGTCAACATTCTGTTCCTGAATTCTTGCAAAGAGGAATATGATTGATGAGAGTAAAACTGATGGTCTGCACAGCAAACATAATGGGCAGAATAGAAAAATCAAAAACAACAATAGCAAACTTCACCAAGAAACCAAATAGAATGATACTTAATGCATATACACAGAAGTGAAAAGTGATCTTTAAGAAAAGAATATGTTCACTGTGCAAACAAAATGTACTTGTCTTGAAAATAGGATGTGTAAATATAATTTAAATCATAGATCTTCCAGAAGAACATGACAGGACAAAAAATCTTAACACCATAATGAAGGAAATAATAGAAGAGAAAAGCCCAGAATTTCCAAATATAAAACAATAAAATTCTAATCAAAAGATTTCAGAATGTCTACAGAAAACAAAACAAACAAGACTCAAGGTTGCAAACTCCAAGACACATAGTGGTTAAATATAACAATTCAATTCAGAAATAAGCAAGTTCTACATCTGATCAGGGAGAAAGACCTTCACATACAAAGGAAAGGTCATTCAAATAACAACAGACCATATCTTTACCCACTGAAAACTTAATATGGAATTAATTCATGTGTCTGAAGAGCAATGGAACTTAGGATGTAGCTCTGGGGTGCCTTACCCTGCAAATAGGATCTTAACCACATATAAAAAAGGTGGATGGTTCAATATAAAGATTTAATGACTTCTTTTAGAAAGAAAACCAGTGGCTAAAGCAATCATTTGCTTCTTAAACACCACAAAGAAACAGGAATAAATGCAGCAGACAAGGCAGCAACAGCAACAAAGTGAACAGCAGAAGATAAGAGACTTCTTCTAAAAAGTACACAACAGGGGGCAGCTAGGTGGGGAAGTGGATAGAACACTGTCCCTGGAGTCAGGAGGACATGAGTTCAAATCTGGCCTCAGACACTTAGCACTTCCTAGCTGTGTGACCTTGGGCAAGTCACTTAACCCTCATTGCCCAACCAAAAAAAAAAAACAAAACAAAACAAACAAACAAAAGTACACAAGGATACAGGTGAAGGCAAAATTATGGTAGAAGCAACAGTGAAGAAGCAGATGGAGCAATATGTACTCAACCTGACAACTCTGGATATAGGTGAGGCAATATTTTTTGTAGGGCTACATTGGACGTATGAAAGTGCATATGAAAGGAGGTTGGAGATAGAAGGGAATGTGTAAAGTGGTGTGTGTGTGTGTGTGTGTGTGTGTGTGTGTATGAATGTATGTATGTATGTAAAGGGCTGGCAATGAGGTATAAGTGATGTCAGAAAGTGAAAAGTACAGGTGAGTGGGTGAGGAGGAAAGGCAGAGATTAAAATGGGAAGGGGAAAGAAGTATACTTTAGATCAGAGGTGGCAGTGGGGTTCTACTGATGAATGCTCTTATGGATGAAGATAGTCTATGAAAGGAAATAAGTACCTTATATTGTGGAAGAAATGGGAGATTTTGGTACTTGAAAACTCTACTTTTGTTACATTGGGAAGGGAGTTAAAACTCTTAGTGGCAACTGGCACCTGGTGGGGGAGAGTATGGACACAAGTTAAATATTTTGAGACAAATGTGGGGAAAAGGTAACTAGAAGAGGTTGTAGATCAGTAAGGCACTGCATAATTGGGGGTATTGTAGGGGAGGAGCCCTACCTATTATGAGGCAGTTTCCTTTATGACACCTGGAATAATTGACACTGAATAGTTGACATTGTAAACATAGAAAAGGGGAAACCAAGGAACAAGACTTAAAAGGCAGTGGCAGAAAGAACCTAGAAGAGAGAGCCTAGAATGGCTGTATTTGAAAATTTGATTGTATGATAAATACAGAGAAAAAAGAGAGACTAGATAACTATGGAGTTGTGAATCAGATAACATATCTAGAATAGGTAGAAAAAAAGAGACTGGATAATAGAGAACCTGAGAAAACACTTTTTGAAAAGAAGCACAATATAGATTGGATAAGAAAACAAAACCCTACAAGCTGTTGATTACAAGAAACATGCTTTAAAAACAAAGACACACACAAATCAAATAAAACGGAGGGATAGAAAATTTTAAAGTACATCAAGTGAATCCAAAGAAGGCAGGAGTTACAAGCCACGTAGCTAGTGGGAAATGGTGAGAAACACTTTTTTGAGCCCCATCTTCAAACAGAAGCCCTAGTGCTCATGAACCTATCCTTGTCTAATCAGAGTTGCAGAGGACACTGATGAGATGTGAGTACCAGGCAGATTAAATCTTATAGCATAATGTGATATTCCAATGAATTCCAAATAAGTCCAAAAGTAGTATAGCTGGCACAAAATGGGTGGAAAAAAGATGTTTTATCTCCTCTTTAAATTGAGGCCCTGGAGCCAATGGACTCTTATTTTGAGATGGGAGAAGCAAGAGCATGAGAGTAAAGTTGAACTAGAAATTCAAAAAAAGGAATAATGAGTCATACTATGTATTTAGTATTTGACCAAGATTCCCCACTTTTTGGACCTAACATTTCAAGTGAAGTGTTAAAGAATATGCAGTTTGGAAGGGACCTCAGAATTCATCTAATCAAATCTATAATTGAATAAGAATCTCCTTTATTACATCCCAATAAAGTAGTTGCCTTTTCCCTCACAGAAAGCTACCAGTGAAGGGGGAAGCTATTTTCTTCTGAAACAGCCTATTCTTTTTTTGAATAGCTCTAAATGTTGGGAAGTTTATCTTTATATGCAGGTCAAATCTACTTCTATGCAACTTAGGCTCAGATCTTCTATTTCTACTTTCCCAGGGACGAGCAGAACAAATCTAACCATTCCCCCAATGGATAGCCATCATGCCCTCCTTAAGCATTCTCTTCTTCATGCTAAATACCTCCAGTTCCATCAGCTGATCCTTACATGATATGATCATCAGCCCTTTCACCATTGTAGTCAGTCTAGCCTAGATATGCCACAGTTTATCAATATACACATCAGAAATCTGTAGTAGAGTTAACATAATTTTGAGATAATTAATTCAGAGGGGAAGATTACAAAAGCATCAATGAATGAATGAATAAAAATAGTTAATACTTTATTATATTGGGGCAGCTAGGTGGTGCAGTGGATAGAGCACTGGCCCTGGAGTCAGGAGGACCTGAGTTCAAATCCGGTCTCAGACACTTAACACTTACTAGCTGTGTGACCTTGGGCAAGTCACTTAACCCCAATTGCCTCACCAAAAAAAAAATACTTTATTATATGTCAAACACTGTGCTAAGCACAGTCTTTGCAACCACAAAATGTGTTGTTATGACTACTTTGGTGCATGCTAGATCTTTTGTTTCTCTCTGTCTCTCTCTCTATGTCTCTGTCTCTGTCTCTCTGTCTCTATCTCTCTCTCTCCCTCCCTCCCTCATTCCCTCCCTTTCTCTTTCCCTTTCTCTCCCTCTCTCTGTCCTCCTCAGGACACATGCCTCATGGTAGGATCACTGGATCAAAGGATAGGAGGAGTTCATTCACATTTCTTGCATAATTAAAAATTCATATCCAGTAGTGATGGACTAACCCTTTCAGATGTTGCTTTAAAAAGTTGCCAAAACCTTATGCAACTTCTAGCATTCCTCTTTTGATTGCTAAGATGAGAAAATAACCCATCAATACTACAGTAAGGAAAAGAAAGGCAAGCAAACAGGGACAGGGGGAAAGGAAATAACAAAACAGAGAAAAGGGAGTCTCAGTCCTACACTAGAATTCCCTCTGTGAAGTTACTAACTGGGATGACAGTGATGTTACAAATGAAAATTGTCCTAGTGTTGCTTATCAGGGACTGTCTGAACTGCTGGGAAATGACCATTTTGATAACATAGAAAGAAGTTGTCAGTAAGCAGGCTTGCATTGTACAAGGAAAGTAAATAAAGGTGGAAGGACTTAAACCATGTGGTCCTGGAAGTCAGGAGATCTTACTAGGTAAGCTTGGACAAGTCCCTTAACTTCCCTGTACCTAGATTTAGTTAAGTAAAAATGAAATAGTGGGGGGCGGCTAGGTGGCGCAGTGGATAAAGCACCGGCCCTGAATTCAGGAGTACCTGAGTTCAAATCCGGTCTCAGATACTTGACACTTACTAGCTGTGTGACCCTGGGCAAGTCACTTTACCCCCATTGCCCCGCAAAAACAAAAAAAAAAACAAAAATGAAATAGTGGATGAGATAATTGCCAATGCCCCTTACAGTTGTATAATTCTGTTCATAATAAGGTAAAAGACATAGGATTATACAGAAAGAGATATGGTGTTTTCTTTTCTTCTTGCTCCAAATATTGATATTGCTACTCAGATTTATTCTTTGTTCTTGAAGAGAACTCAATGCCATGGCTTGCAGTGAGGGATTTAAGTGAGGGAGCAAGGTCACCAAACTCACTCTCTCTTCCAGAGCCATCTGGAACCAGAGGCAAAATATACATGAAGATGACTGGAGATGGCCCTGGATGTTTAAGGCAATTGGGGGGTAAGTGATTTGCCCAGGGTCACACAGCTAGTAAGTGTCTAAGGTGAGATTTGAACACATTTCCTCCTAACTTCAGGGCAGGTGCTCTACCCACTGCACCACCTAGATACCCCTGCTATTTAAGGAGATCTTACATAAAGAGGAAGTCAGATAGTTGATGAATAATTAAGGCATTAGAACAAAATACTCCAGCTAGAGCTCTTGTCAGACTTCATGAAAGAATACATACGTATCTCCCCCCAAATAGTAGTTTCTTCTTCTACTTCTTTCCTTCCTTCCTTCCTTCCTTCCTTCCTTCCTTCCTTCCTTCCTTCCTTCCTTCCTTCCTTCCTTCCTTCCTTCCTTCCTTTCTTTCTTTCTTTCTTTCTCTCTCTTTCTTTCTTCTTCTTCTCCTCCTTATTATTATTATTATTATAAAAACAACAATAAGAAGCTCTATTTTCCAACTTCTTCACAATTTTACCAGGACCTATCTGGTCCTTTTTCTTCCCTTCCTTAGTGTTCTGTCCCTACCAACATCAGAATTCTGAGAGTGATATCAGCAAAGGCTTTGGCATTGTCTTCCCTATTGCCCAATCTCCCACACACTTGTTAAAAATTAGAAGTGAGGTAAGCTCCAGAGAGGGAATAAGAGATAGCAATTGATGGTATGTGTGAGGGAGCTTGTTCAAGGCCTAAGCGAATAGATAGGGCAGAGGTATAATCCTAAATTACTGATGGTTTTTAACATTCACTCTTGTTCATCATTTCTGGTGCTTAGCCCTCTATCCCAGGGGGTGATTTTTTTTGCTATTAAACGTTTGGGAACTCAGAAGAGATTTTAATAATATTTTGACAATTTCCCATCTCTGAGCTAACCCTTCTGACTTGTATGGTGGTGACTTCTAAACCACCAGGTGACTGCTTTAAGTAAAACTTTGGCTCAATTTTGTCTGCATCTCTTCACCTTCTTACCATTATAAAACATGGACAGGGATGACTAGTTGATTTGAATACCCCACTATTGAATATGTCTCAGAGAAAGTGATGGTCTTGGGTGACAGTTCTGAGACAGCCTGAATCCCAATCTGTTGCCAATTTTATTTGTGGCCTTAGATAAATCACAGACGCTCCCTGCTTGTGTTCTACCAGCTGTAAAATTGAAATAATAATACCAGCCTCACAGGGGTCTTTTGAGGATTCATTCATTCATGTTAGTAAAATTCATTGAAAACGTTAAGTGCTAAGTAGTATTATGCCTAATTAATTAGGTCCTCATCTCCCTGATGTGGGTTATGGTATCTGCCTAGTCATTAATAATATATGCTTGAAGCTTTGCTGATTTCCTATTTCATACCTCTCCTAATGGGTACACAAGCAATCCATGAGAATCCTTGTAGTTAAAACACACACAGCTGCCGGTGGTCTACCACTCTCACATTTATTCAATTCCCAAATGATACAAAATTGGAAGGTGTTGAAAGCATCAGTTAAGACAGAGAAATACTACAAAGGAACCTAGGGAGATCAGCTATAAAATCAGGAAATAAAATTTAGACTAAATTTTATTCCAGAGGGAGACCTAATCCCACCATCTCAAAAATCATTAAGTGAGAGCAAAATGATAATATAATAATTATTATTATAACAGTATTACTCCTCCTACTACTACTACTTCTACTGCTACTGCTGCTGCTACTATTACTACTACTACTACTACTATGAATATACTTTAAAAGCCCAAAGATGACAATGGAGAGCAAATTGAACTTGACATCAGATTAACATTATGCTAATGATGGCATAATAGTATTTAAACTAAAGCTATTGCACTACAGGTGAACAAAGTAATACTATATAAAAAATACTTTTGACACTATAGTTATAATAGAATATTAGAGTTGGAAGGGACATTAAAGGTCATCTAATGCAAATCCTACCTGAAGTATGTATATCCTCTATAATACTATGTTATAAGGAACTCATTACCACATGATGTAGCCCATTCCATTTTTGGACAACCAATTCAATTGCTAAAATGTGCTTCCTTATATGACCCTGAAATCTGTCTTCCCATATTTTTCTTTAACTTACCTGCCCCACATATCAAGGAAAGTTATAAACATAGTCCTGGCAAAGGAAGCCATATCATGGAGGAGATGACAAGATGACAAGATGTCAACATCAGAACTGTCTGCTGTCCTCTACTCTGGAAACAAGAAAAGAATAAACACAAACATACTACTGAACAGAGCAAGGTTCCAGAAAGCTTATAATTAAATTAGGCTATTCCTTTTGCGTTTCAGGCAGCCCCTGTGCTGCATCCTGGAACTACTTGTGGAACTTATAAAGGTTCTGCCTTTGGAGTTGCAAAGAACAAGCGGAATTACCCCTTTTCTACATAACATCCTTACCTACAATTGGAGACAGTCACAGTGTCTCCTTAACTGTTTTCATCCCTAGGTTAAACATTTAATTTTTTTAGCCATTCCACATAGATGTTTTCTAGACCCATTCACCATATTGTTCACCATTCTCTGAATCTACTTTAGTTTGTCAATGACCTTCTTAAAATGGAGGGCCCACAAGATTCCAGACATCATGCTTTAGGACAAGGCTTCTTAACTAGAACTAATTCCATGAACTTGGTTTTTTAAAGTCTTTTCCTAATTGTATTTCAATATATTTACTTTTCCTTTGTAATCCTATGAATTTAAGAATATTATTTTGAGAAAGAGTGTTCATTAGATTTCACCAGACTGCCTGAGGGGCCTATGATACAAAGTCCAAAAATTAAGTCAATAATGAAAAAAAATGTTAAGAACATCTGCTTTAAGATGTCAAAGTAATTTAATTATATTATCTCAGGGGCAGCTAGGTGGCACAGTGGATAGAGCACCAGCCTTGGATTCCAGAGTACCTGAGTTCAAATCCAGCCTCAGACACTTGACACTTACTAGCTGTCTGACTCTGGACAAGTCACTTAACCCTCATATATATATATAATCTCATTTGATTCTTGCAGCAACTATAGGAGATGGGGCTCTGTCCAGTATAGACTGCAATAGGACACTGGGAAAATGATGAATAGTTGAATGCCTTAACAAAGTCACAGAAGGGAATCTAATGATGAAGCCTTATTTACAATGCTATTTATAATTTGAAACAGAGATTTAGTTCCCCTCAGATCTGAAGGTCTTGGGTCAGTTGGCTTCTTTTTTTTTTTATTATGTTAGACTGTCTCTGAGTAGGAATCCCTTGGCATGGACTAGCTACAATTTGCACCGTCATCTCATCTAATGTATTTTCCTTAAAGCTAAGTTAGGTAGGGGTACATCTGTATAGGAAGGAAAATACACAGCTGGCACAATAACACATTACATTAGTCACGTGCAATTTCCCTGAATGAAAGGGCACATCATATGACCTTGTCTCTTACTATTATTTAATCCCTCCTCTCTATAAAAGGATATTGGGGCTCATTCTTCACTCTAGTGACTTAGGAAGTTGGCAAGTTTTATTAGCTTTATTTATACTGACTTAATACTTATCGAGCACCACAATGTACTAAGTAGTGCTTTATTTTATGGAAAGGGACATTTCAGCATAGTGACCCTGAGACAGCATCTTGCCCTACTGTCACCAATTCATTTGCCAGGAAAATAATGAAGGCTTTTAATTTCCCATTTTCATTGTTCTTTCTCCAACATTATAGTTCATAAGAGACATAGTTTCTCTGTTTGCCTGGAAAGTGTACTTTCTTGGGAAAAGATAAGCAAAGTCTTTCTCTGCCATTTTCTAAGTTTTCCTTTATACCAGAAGAAAAATTCTAATTAATCAGTCATCAAGTGTATATTGAACACCTGCTATGTGCCTAGCACTTAATAACAAAGAAGCAGAAGACATGGTCTCTGTCCTTAAGGAGATTACAGCATCCTCACTATTGATTTCATCAAAAGCCTGTATATCTATAGGCTGTGAAAAAAACGCAAAAAATAACTAAGCTATGTGCAGTTTTTACTCAATATATAGATAATGGTAGGGGTTGAGGGTTGTAGTAATAACCATGTGATGCGAATAACCAATGTTTAATAAGAGAATATTTATTTACAAATTATAAAGTAGTTAACAGAAAGATAAAACTTAAACTTGAATATTAAATCAAATAGCTATTGGATGGCAGGATATGGGGTAAAGAGCAGTAGACATTTTTTTAGGTTTGTATTTTATTTTTTTTCTTCTGAACTTGACAAACACCATAAACATTTCTATATACAAAGAACATATCAAAAGGATTTTATATGAAACCCACAAACCTTTTACCACATACAGCTCAGTTTTTTTAGAAAAAATCATATAGCAATTTAACATGTTATTTTATCCTTCTTATCTATGTCACCCTTGGAACTTTCTTCTTTTATCTTTTGTACATTAAGTCTTTCTTTCTTTCTTTCTTTCTTTCTTTCTTTCTTTCTTTCTTTCTTTCTTTCTTCTTTCTTTCCTTCCTTCCTTCCCTTCTTTCTTTCTTTCTTTCCTTTCTTCCTTCCTTCCTTCCTTCTTGTTGATATTCACTAATATCCTCTTCCTCTTTCCCCAAGTCCCCTTTCATCTCCTAAAATCCCTCTCTTAATACAAACCAATAAAGTCAAGCAAAACAAATCCAAATATTGGCTATCTCTGAAAATGTATGTCTCATTCATGTCTCCAGGCCTTGCTGGACCTTTTCAGTATCTCTTTATATTCTTTCACCACAGGTTCTACATACACTAACTTTTCTTCTCAAAGTTCCTACAGGATTCTTATATCCTTCTATGTACCACTGAGCTGAGTGAAGGAGTCAATAGGTGATTCTCCATTTATCTTTCTACCAGTTAATGGTGTGTTTATAGATTGCATTAGGGTGTTTGTGAGAGATTAGTTCCTAGCCCACCACCATCTTCCTACAAGCTCCATAAGAATCTTTTTTAAACTTTCACTATGTATTCTGGTTCTAATAGATCTGAGTAGCTTTTGTTCATGATTTCTTGAAATACAGTGTGCAGGCTTCCCCCACCCCAACTATGACTTTCAGATAAGTTGATAATTCTTAAATGATCTCTCCTTAACCTATTTCCAGGTAAGTTGTTTTTGATAGTAGATAACTTATATTCCCACCTCTTTTTAATCTTTTGATAACATTTTAATATTTCTTATTGTCTCATGGAGTCATTGCTTTCTATTTGGTCCCCTCTAATTTTTAGAATTTAATTATTGGTTAAGGTTAGCCACCATCTTTTAAAAACTATTATTTTTCCCCTCCCTGGCTCTTGTTTCCTGTAAAATGGCATTGTGTATCTCTTGCTTCATTTCTTCTGGATGTTTTGTGACTTTTCTCTGAGACTTTACTTTGATTTTTTTGGTCAAGGTATAATTATTATTTTCATCTGTGTTTACCTCTTGGAATATAATATTTTTTCATTGTGTTCAGCATTTTCTTCAGCTTACTCATATCTCCAGCCTCATTTTCTGGGCTGGTAAACTTTGTCCTTAGGTCATTCTGCTGTCTTCCATACTTTTGGAAGGTGTGGGCAGGTCTTGCTTCATCATGGATGCATTGTATGGGATTAGACTCCAACTGTTGCAGAAATTCAATCTCCTGTGTTTTGACCTTAGCTCCCTTTCTGTCTCCTCTTGCACAGTTCTGAACCTAGAATTGGCTCTGTCCAAGACAGGCATCAGCCAAATGTTGATTATTGTTTGGTAGCAGGCATCCTGCAACATCCCCACCCTCATCTTGTTTTTGCTTTCCAGGTGCTATCCTGCTGTGCCTCTTGATATGACTCTGGAGTTGGCTGCCTGGATGTTGGAATGTCTGAGGGCTACATTTCTGGTGTCTAGGTGCTATACTGACTGATTATTGCCAATATTGCATGGGCACTTGTCATTTGCTGCACCTCATAGAGAACTGCCTGGATGTGGTGCTATCTTAGCCAGGATTGTATTGTACTTCCTGAGCCATGGTGCCACAGAGCTGTCTGAATCTGAACAAAATGGTACATAGGTGCTTTACTATCTGTTTTGTGTCCTGAGTATCAGTCTCACCCTTTCTCCTGCTTTGGGACTCTGTGTTTTGCCCTGCACTGACTTGTTTCCCCTCAGAACTCCTAGAGGTTCCTGGTCATCTTTTGGGGTGCTTCTGTACTGATTGGAGGCACTTATAATAAACAAGCAAAGCTGGTGCATTCTTAGAACTTTACTAGGATGTTTGTGGGATATATAGACTCTCCTAAGTTCTGTCATTGTCCCACAATTGAGTAGCTACATCTTTGAACAAAAGTGAATGAGGTAGGGTTTGATCTCAGGTCTTACTGATGCCAGGTCCAACTTTTTATCTACTGTACCACCAATCTGTATAACCCAAGATCTAGCATACTATCTGGCTTAATTAATGCTTTACCTAGCAAAGGTATTAGGATAGGAATTGAGAGAGGAGACATAGGAAGTGAATAGAGAGAGGATAGTGGGGATCTCAGATGAGGAATCTTCTTCCATCAATACAATTAAACAGAGTCTTAGAGAGGTTGCTAGAATGCCAGAGATGTCTATAGTCCTACAACCCAGTATGTTAGACCTGGGACTTGAACTCAGATCTCCTTGTCTCAGAGGCCAGCTTTCTATCCACTATGCTGCTCTGTGTAAGTATAAGTATCTTCATTATATAGATGTGGAATCCGATGCCAGTAGTAGTTCACAAAATTTATTTTTCATTTCATGTTTTTCAGGTTTATTTTTACATTATATTACTTTATAGATGAGATAAGCCAAATTCTTCCTCTTCAAACTTACCCTTACTCCTATACTTCCTCTTCTTCTCAAGGAGTATATTTAACATAATGCTATATAAGGTATCCATTATTCCTTTCTAAAGATAATATAATAACTACTATACTTAGTATTTCTTTATCCATTCATTCATTCATTTACTTATTTATTTGTTTGTTTATTTATTTATTTATTTATTTTTTGCAGGGCAATGAAGGTTAAGTAACTTTCCCAGGGTCACACATCTAGTAAGTGTCAAGTGTCTGAGGCTGGATTTGACCTCAGATCCTCCTGAATCCAGGGCTGGTGCTTTATCCACTGTGCCACCTAGCTGCCTCCTGAGCCTTAGTATTTTACTCTTTTCTTTGGTTGGGAAATATATGAATCATTTATTTATTTTGATTCCACAAACCTTGAAGGGCAATCTAGTCCAATGTCCTCATTAGATTAGAAACTTCTCCATTATATTTTAAACTCCTTTAGGGCAGGGACTTTATTTTTACTTGCATTTGTATCCTTGGTGCTTAACACAGTGCCTGGCACAAAGTAGGTGCTTAATAAATGTTTATTGACTGACTGACCCATGTTTTACAGATATTTTAGTGAAAATAGCAAAGAGTATAGAATTAAGTAAGGAGACAGCATGTCATCATTCTCTGGGATAGCTTTCAGTCTCACTAAGCCCCTACATAGACTGTTGCCTACATTCAGGCTGTGTCCTCAGGAGCTGTGGTTTTTAATCTACTGTTTAGAATTATATGACTAGAAGCACAACTTCAGATATTACCTGAACAATTCTTTATCTGCTACAACAAAAAATAAGGGATGCGACTAGAAGATGTCTCATTCTTTGGGGGATAGCTCAGCTGGAAGATAAAAACTGAACTTATTTAGTGGAAGAGATTTCTTTATGTTATTGACTTCATGTGTCTACTTTGAAAAAAACCCAAAACATCAATACTATAACAACAAACAAAATAAGGAATAAATCCTCAGCTGATAGCAAGGCAAAACCAAAAGAATCAACAAAGCAAATAAGATTCTTTTGTTCTGTGTTCCTCTTCAGACTTGTATGAATTGCATCAACTTTGGCTTTATTTTGGTTCCTTCTATGAAAGAAATATGACTGCAGTCAATTGTACACTTAATTTTTGGTTCTGTTGGTTTTACTTTAAATCATCTTATAAAGGCCTATCCATATTCTCTTTTGTATTTGATTGTTATAATTTTTATAGGCCCAAAATCCATTAAATCAATATACATGAATAGGTCCATGATATCTCATTACTGTGTATATTTTCTCCAATTATGCAAATCATAAGTCATTCATGCCTGCCCAACCTTTGAAAATCTCATCCATGCCTTTCAATAAATCCCTTCAATGAATGACTTTCAATAAATAAAATAAATCACAGAGGTTCCACCTACTCTGGTGGGGGCCTTCTTCTAGAACATTTGATAATGCATAGATACTAATGGACTATAATAGCTACCCTTTCATTATCCTATGGTCTCAGTATTTAACTGTTCAGTCTTTTCTCCAGCCATACATGTCTCTGATGATAGCTTATACACCACTTCTCCTGTACATCACCTCATTTGCAATGCGTTCTTTCCTGCTTATGCCCACCACTGAAGCATTGGGTAACTTTTTAAACTTTAATTCTTTGGAGACTGTGATTAAATCTGAATGCTCTAACTCAGTGCAGTTATGACTTCCTTTACACTCTCTTAGTATCATGTGTATAAAAGTTGAGAAGTCAGATGGTGGGGTATTATAGGGTTCACATTTAGAAAATAATAAGTGGTAAAAGGACAGAAAGGCAAGGGATACAATGGTCAAAATAGTGAAGATTCTTTATAATTATTCATTTTCATAGTCATTCATATCCTCAATTTATTCAGTCATTTTCCAACTGTTGGACATATAGTTTGTTTCCTTTTTTTTGTTTTTTACAAACAGAACAGGAACAAGGACCACATGAATATCTTTGTCCAAATAGGCTTCTCTCTCCTCCTTATGTTACTTTTTAGGTATACCGTCCTAGCAAGAGAATTTCTGAATCAAAAGGTATTCTTTTTGGCTCACTGAATATTGCCATATTACTTTCCAAAATGTACATAGTGCTTTACATTCCTGCTAATAATTTATGAGTGCCTGTTTCTCTGAAGCCCCATAAACACTGAACTTTATTTTTTAAAAATATTTTTACCAGGTTTTGGTAGCTATTATTAACTAATCTTCAGGACATTCTCCCTCATTCTCAATGAGTTCAAGTGCCTGGCACATAGTATTTCTCTTTATCCCATCTCCTCTCATTTTAGGGGACTTTAACATAAATGTAGATGTTTCCTTCAGTACTCTATTTTCCAAGATCCTCCATCTATTCAACTCCTACGACCTGCTCTTCTACTCTACCTTAGCAACACAAAAGTATGCTCATAACTTTCATCTTTCCATCACCCACAAATAGTCCATTTCCATGTTCAAGGACTCTGAATTTCCTTTATCCAAACATAATCCTATATCCCTCTCTTTTCCCTTTTTTCACCCTCTAAGCTGACTCTTCGTTATTACAGTGACCTACAAGCTCTTCATCCTTCAGTATTACCCCCAGGACATTATCCCCATTCTGACAACCCTTGTCTCTCTTCCCTCATATTGATTCCTTGCTGAAAACATCCAATTCTACAATATCCTTCCTGTCCATAACCCTTGTCCCCTTTTCCTAACATTAATCATTCTTTTCCAAACTACAACTCTGGATTAGTTCTAGCATCCATTCCTGTCCTCTTCACTCACATGATCCAGAAAGGAACTGGAGATAATGACAAAATCATGATGACTGGATCAGGTACAACTTTGTGCTAGCTAATATCAATTGGGCCCTTACTACAACAAACCAATCCCAATATTCCTCAATGATTTTCCTATCCCACTTACCATAGCAGTTGTTTTAGACTTTTTCTTCTCTCCTTAAGCCTCCCATATGTCTATTTCCCCCTTTCTCCCTCTCTGCTGAGGATCTTACTTCATACTTAAAAAAATAAGGCCATTTGAAAAGAGCTCCCACTTTTATACTTTTCCTTACCTCAAATCTCTCTGACATTATCCCTCACTATCCAACCCCTCATGCTTATCTCTAATGCTGAGATAGCCTCTCTATTTACAAGGCCAAGTTGTTATTTCATGCCCACAACATTCCATCTTGTCTCCATGCCTTAGTGTTGTCTGTTCCCCATGCCTGGATTTCTCTCTCACCTCAACTTTTAGAATCCTGGGTTTCCTTTAAGATTCTGCTCAAGTGCTACCAGGAGGACTCATGGTTCCCATTCCTTCCCCCCTCCTCACCCCATCAGAGATGATAGTGCTAAATCCTCTCTTACTGCTTATCAATTCTGTATTTATCTTGGGGGTTTTGTCTAAATATAATGCCCCTCCATTTGGAATGTAAGTTCCTTTATAAAATTGTGTTTTCTTTTGTTTTTTGCTTTTTTTAATTGTATCCTACTCAGAGGAGTTCTATGAGGTATACTCTAAACACCTTTTTTGCCATGCAGCCAATCTGTTTTTTCAACAATTTGTATTTAATCCACTTCCAGTGTATTTTGAAAAAAAATTTTATCAAATGCTAATCTTTTTTTGAGGATTTTAATTTTTATTTATAATTTTCCCCAAGTTACATGTAAAAAAAAAAAACAATTTTTTTCACAATGATTTTTTTTGGGGGTGAGGCAATTAGGGTTAAGTGACTTGCACAGGGTCACACAGCTAGTATGTGTCAAGTGTCTGAGGCCGGATTTGAAATCAGGTCCTCCTGAATCCAGGGCCAGTGCGTTATCCACTGCTCCACCTAGCTCCCCCCCACAAGGATTTTTTTAAAACTTTGTGCTCCAAATTTTCTTCTTCCCTCCATCCTCAACCCTCCCTAAGAAATCAAGCAATTCAATATAAGTGATCCATGTGCAGTCATGCAAAACATCTTCACATTAGTCAGGTTGTGAAAGAAAATCGACAAAATAACTTTAGAAAGAGGAACTAACAAATAAAGTTATATGTCAATCTGCATTCAGAGTCCTTTCTCTGTTGATAGTTTGCATTTTTCAAATGTCCTTTTTTTATTTTATCATACATCCTTCTGATAGAATCCTGCTCATCATTTATTGCACTGTTACTGTGTTTACTTCATTACCCTCCATCCTTTTCCCTCCCCTTGATATTAATTTCTTTTCTATCTTCTTTCACCTTATCCTCAAAAGTGTTTTGCTTTTTGCTGCCCCGTCCCCCAATCCTCCCTCTCTTCTTTAACCTCTCCCCCCTTATCTCCTTCCCCTCCCACTTTCCCTCTGGGCAAAATATATTACTATATCCACTTGAGTGTGTAAGTTATTCCCTCTGAGCCAGTTCCGATGAGAGCAAGGCTTACTCCCCTGTGCCTTCCCCATCATCCCTCCACTCCGTAAGCTTTTTCTTGTTTGTTTGTTTTTTAATGTGAGCTACTTTACCACCTTCCACCTTTCCTTTCCCCTTTCTTTCAGTGTATTCCTCTTGCCCCTTAACTTTATTTTAAAGATGTCATCATGGGTCACCTAGGTGGCACAGTGGACAAAGTACCAGCCCTGGACCCAGGAGGTCCTGAGCCCAAATCCGGCTCCAGACATAAGCCATCCCACCCCACTGCTCCACCAAAAAACAAAGATAGACAAAAAATAAATGCTTTACCGATTATCATCCCTTCATATTCAATTCACACCTGTGCACTCTAAGTATATTCCTTTCAGTTGCCCTAATACTGAGAAAGTTCTTATGAGTTCAAAAGTATTATCTTACCATGTAGGAATGTACACAATTTAAACTTTTAATATCCCTCATGATTTCTTTTACCTGTTTACCTTTTTATGCTTCTTTAGGTTCTTGTATTTGAAAAACAAATTTTCTATTCAGTTCAGTTCTTTTCATCACTAATGACTGAAAGCGCTCTTTTTCATTTTTGAAGTCCCATTTTTTTCTCAGTTTTGCTGGTGTGGTAAAATTTATTTGTGGTAAAGATTAATATTCCCATTTTTAGCTAACTCATTTGGGAGGGGCCATACCTGGCCCACCCCAGGGTTACAAAGGCAGCTTTTTGAAGGACTTCTCCTTTTGGGGGAGGGGAGATCAAATGCTCCTGGAAGGGAGGCGGGCTACTTCTGGTATGTGAGCTCACTCTTGTTCTTACTGCTTGGGCCATTGAGGTGGCACGTGCTGGTTCTTGGTCTGGTGGGCTGTTTAGGCTTGGGTGGGTTAATGATGGAAAACCCTAAATTCCATTGAACTAGCTTAATTGGAAATCAGTCTGGGGTTGCATAGATTAAGTTTAAAGTTAATAATATTCATCTGTATTTCCATTTTCCTATTTCCTTATCTTTGATTTTTATTAGTTTCACCTTTGTTTAATTAATTCCCAAGTAATAAAATCTGATCCTTTTGTGAACTAAAGCTTAGAGCCTCCTTTCTTATTGACCTGGGATAAATATCTAAAAATGGGCTGTTCAGAGGGGAGGGTTAAACCTTAAAGGTCCCTCATATTTCCAGGACCCCAATATTAAGATGAGTCACCCAAATAGCACTCAGTATATCAAATTTTGGCCCTCGCACTGGGTAGGTGATTTTGGCTTGTAGTCCCAATTCCTTTCCCCTCCAGAATATCATATTCCATGACCTCTGGTCCTTTAATATAGAAGTTGCTAGATCTGTAGCTGTATCCTGACTGTAGCTAGATCCTGACTGTAGCTCCACCTTACTTGAATTGTTTCTTTTTGTCTGCTTGCAATATTTTCTCCTTGACCTGGGATCTCTGGATTTGGATATAATATTTTTGGAAGTTTTCCTTTTTGGATCTCTTTCTGGAGGTGATCTGTGGATTCTTTTAATTTCTATTTTACCTTCTGTTTCTAGACTATCAGGACAATTTTCTCTGACAATTTCTTGGAAAATGATGTGTAAGCTCTTTTTTTAATCATGGTTTTCAGGTAGTCCAATGATTTTCAAATTATCTCTCCTGGATCTATTTTCCAGGTCAGATGTTTTTCCAAGGAGATATTTCATATTGCCCTCTATTTTTTCATTCATTTTGATTTGCTTTATTGTGTATTGACCTCTCACAAAGTCATTAGTTTCTATTTGCTCTATCCTAATTCTTAAACAATGATTTTCTTCAGATTCTTTATATACCTCCTTTTCCATTTGGTAAATTTGGCTTTTCAAGCTGTGGACTTTTTTTTCATGACCCTCCTGGATCACTCTCATTTTTCTTTCCATTTTTTCCACTACCCCTCTAACTTTTCTCTCTACCTCTCTTACTTTGTCATCAAAGTTCATTTTGAGAGCTTCCATGGCCTTAGACCAATTCATATTTTTCTTGTAAGCTTTGGATGTAGGAGCTTTGACTTTGTTATTACCTTCTTCTGAGGATATATTTTGATCTACCTTGTCACCAGAGAAACTTTTGATGGTCTGCTGCTTTCTTTGCCTGATCATCTTGAACACCTATTTCTTGGCTTTCAACTCCTTCTTAATGTGTAGCCCTGCTTTCAGGATGCACTGACCCAAGCTATAGGGGCTACTGGGGGTATGATTAGGCTCATTCTCAGCCTGACTGGCCTGTAGGTAACCACGGCCCACTTTCTCTTTGACCCAGAAGAAGAAGTCCAATTGAAATCTGATTCTCTATGCTCAGAAGCTTGCTGTGCCTGTGCCTCTCTCCCACTGGGCCACTGCCATTTGAGTCTGCTTGCTGGTTCAGAATATGGGTGCTCTGCACCACCTCCAGCAGAGACAGCAGCTATTTCCTCCTAGCCAGCTGCTGAACCCTCTCACCAGTCCATGAGCCAAGTTTCAGAAGTAGCTGCTGAACATTCTGAGGCTCTGGAAGTGTGGCCTACCTGGGGCTGGATCTGCACTGCACGCTGAGCTCCTCTCTCACTATGAACAGCAGATGGTCCCAGTTGTTCAATTAAGCTGTTTTTGGATGGAAAATAGTCTCACTCTGTTCTTTTGTAGGTTATGCTGCTCCAGGAATTGTCTTGTGGCATTATTTTTGGAGGTATATTTGTTGGGAGCTCAGGAGAGATCACACCTTTTCCTCTGCCATCTTGGTTCTGCCACCCTCCCCAATGCTAATCTTTTTAAATTCATCAGGTTCTTCGGGTTCTCTTCTTCTGTTGTATGATACTTTCTAGTATTGTTCCAGATGAATAGTTTGTCATAATTATTGCTTTATAGAACATTTTAACATTTGGAAGTCCTAGTCCCATTTTTGCTGATTTTCTTTTTCATAGTTCCTCTGGCTGTTTTACTCCACATGCCTAAATCTAAGCATTATACACTGAAATTATTTCATAGATATAACTGTCTACTGTTATTGTTCAAATTATTTAAAAACAATTCTAATTTCTATTAAAAATGTAGAAGTATCCCATAGTTTTCCCAATTATATTTCCTGGTTAAACTATTTTGAGTTGGGAGAACAGAGCTTTGCTCCTGTCCCCAATTTCTGGTGTCTCCATTTTTTACCTTGCCATCCTTAGGATTTATAGAATTCCATTGGTCTCACACTTGATAGTATCATGATGGTTCTGCATCTTTCCCCCTCTTTACCAACCATATTTCCTGCCTGTTACCTCTTCCTACACCTACTTCTTCCCAGGGGTTACTTAGTGCAAATATCCTCTGGCAAGATAGACTATTTTTTCCTCCATCTTACCCCCAAATGAATATACCCCTGGTGCCAGAACTGTTAATAATAACTTTGCTTTAATGTTCCTAGGTGGGGAAAGCTTCAAGTTGTAGAGAGGGTTCTAAGATTCTGATTGAAACTTCCTCTATTGGTAGTGAGGGAATGAAAGGAAGACATAGTTGCAACTGAGAAGGCCCTGGACACTTGTGGGGTAAACCATAGTTTAAGGAAGCCAACACCAAGAAACAGAAATATAGGTCATGTAGCTGAAAGGACCAAAAGCATGAAAAGCTTCTGATAGAGTAGGAGGATAAAAATCAGGATAACATAAGGAGGTGGAGACTAGAGGGAAGTCTTGTCCATGTTTCAGGCTTCAGTGGTTCAGTAGCTGGATAAATAACATGAATCCACATAGATGATGAGTTATCTCAATTTGGAACACTCAGTTGTTTCGAGAGAAATTCATATTTATATATCTGGCTTTGTGCCAATGACCCCCATCCTCTAGTTTCCTATGAAGAACTTTCAACCAGAGAACTGCTAACTCCATTCAATTTTAAGACAATGTCTGACTTTTAGCATCAGTAGCAGACACCAGTCAGAAAGTTCTCTATCATATCCAACTCTCATTCTGTCCTTAAAAGAAGATAACATCTGCTTTCAATCATATATTCAATATGTACTTATTAACTATCTCTTCCTCTTTCTCTTTTACAAAATAAATAAATCCAATTCTACTTTTCTTTAGGGATAATATTTTCTAACTTTTTAATAATTTTCATTTGTTTGAGGATGTCTAAACTATTGCATACAACAGGCAGTGGCAAAGGCACTAGCTTTGTAGGTCTATAATGCTCTTGAAAAGTAAAGAAGTGATATGAGGCAAGAGAATAATATTCTATATAGCATCTACTATGTGTCAGGCACTGTGCTAAGCATTTTAATCCTCACAATAACCCTAAGTGTTAGGTTCTATTATTATTCTCATTTTATAATTGAGGAAATTGAGGCAAGAGGTGCCAGATTCCCAGTTTATAAGTGTCAGAAGACAAATTTGAATTCAGGTCTTCCTGACTCAAGGTCCAGCAATCTATCCACTGCACCACTTAGCCACCTACAAGATCTGAGCTCTTATCTTACCTCAGATACTTATTATCATTGTGACCTTACATAAATCACTTAACTTCTCTGTGTCTCATTTTACTCATTTGTAACATTAGGTGATTTACCTCTGTAGTCTTTTTCTAGATATATGATTCTATATTCTATAAAATGAGATCCCTTTAAGTTTTAAATCTATGATTCAAATTCTATTTCTGTCTCTTCCAGTGGTGTTTTACATAATATTCAGTAAGATATTCAATTTCTTTTTGCCTCAATTTACCTACCTACAATAATTATCTATAGGACACAATAATAACTATATCATAGATGTCCTGTGATTTTATTAAGTCAAGAATGTTCAGCTCTCAGTAAAATGTGCCATAAAACCTCAAAACCTGTCCATTCTATCATTCATACCAATTCAATCAGAATAGCATAATAAGTGGATAAAAATCACAAACAGTAATTTGTTTTCAAGAATGCCAAGAGAGGCCCTTTATCATGAACATTAAATTCCATTATTCAAGATAAAAATAAAGTAAATCTTATGTGAGCTGAGTCAATTTTTGTCTTACCACACAAAAAGGCAGTGGCTGGGATAAAGAAGATGACTTTGTTAAAAGGGAAAAAAATCTTCAATACCTGGTGTTCAGTGCCAGTGGGTGTCCTGATGTTGGCTCTTAAAGAAAGCAGGAATCCTATTGTCATTTCTTCTTGCTTTAATGATGAAATTTACTTTTAAGTTTGTGTTTAGTCTCAGACAACACAAGTTCAGTACCTCCCCAGTACTTGATTCTGGGTCATTTCTTGTAGACTCTCACCATACTGTGAGGCAGTATAAGCATCTGCAGAATGAAAAAGCTCTGAGCTTCAGCATATGGGCATCAGAATCTGGAACAAGAGTAGTGCTGTTAATAGCAACCAAATTGATTTTGAACTTAGGGAGATCTGGCTTCCCCCCGATTCTCAAGGCCCAGTGATCTGACATGAAAATACTCACTATTTAAATGAACACATGCCATACTTTGGAAAGGAAAGATGGGAAAAAATGAGGAGGAAAGAGAGAAACTATGATTACACAAATATTCATCCATGCACAAGCAGCCTTTGATGCTTTTCAGGAAAGAATATGATTTTAGACGTTATCTCTAGGTATTAAGTTGATATTGTCCTTGAGATTTTGCAAAAAGCATTGATTGACATGGTCTCGCAGTAGTTAAAGGTGAAAGCATAAGGGTGGTTCTATAAAATGCTTGAAATATTAGGATTATAGGATTTAGAGTTAAAAGAAATTTTAGAAATCATCTAATCTACCCCTCATTTTACCAGATAAAAAACCTGAGGCCCAGGGAGGTTAAATAATATCCCCAAATCATACAGGTAGTAATTAGCAGAGCTAGAAACTACAGAATCACAGAATCTCCGTTGAAAGAGGCTTTAAAGGCTATCTGTTCAACACTTATCTGAACAAGAATCCCCCTACAAAATAACTTCCAAATAATTATCCAATATTTGCTTGAAACCCACAGCGAGGGGAAAACTGCTAACCCCTGAGACAGCTCATTTCATTTTTGGTATAGGTCTAAGTGAAAAGATGGTTTTTTGACATTAAATATAAAGTTGCCTCTCTGGGCTTGTACCCATTAATTTCTCCTAGTTCTTCCTAGTGGGGCTGAGCTGAGTAAATCGAATTTGTCCTCTTCAACAGGTTAGCTCTTTAAACATTTGAAAACAGCTATAATCAACCACCCCTCTTCCTCCTGTTAGATACAAGGATGATTTAATGGTAGTGAAATAGGTAGTGGGAAATGATCAAGAATCATCAAAGCTATGTTGACATTCTACATCAGGTAGTAACAAATAGTCAGAGGTGATTTCTAAGTTTTTTCAGTTGTTAGCTAAGCCAGCAGATGGGTTTTTAGCCAACAGGTTAAGTTCATAGAATCACAGAATGAGAATCTGAGAGTTTGAAGAAGCCACAGAGGTTATCTAGTTCATCCCAAAGTCAAGTAGGAATTTCCTCTATGGCATCCCCAATAAATCATCATCCAGCTCCATTTGAAGAGCTGTTATGATGGGGATCTCAATGTCTCCTGAAGCAGCTCACTTATTCATTCATTCTACAAATTGTTCTTTTTGTTTTGTTTTGTTTTGTTTTGTGGGGCAATGAGGGGTAAGTGACTTGCCCAGGGTCACACATCTAGTAAGTGTCAAGTGTCTGATACCGGATTTGAACTCAGGTCCTTCTGATCCAGGCCAGTGCTTTATCCACTGCTCACCTAGCTGCTCCAATTGTTCTTCTTTTAGTCAAATATTTATTAAGGACTTAATGGTGCTAGGCATCTAGGTGGCACAGTAGATAAAGAAGTTACTTAACCTGTTTGGAGGTCTTATTTGTGGGAAAAAGAGGCTAGTATCATTGAATCCATGAGTACATGGGAGGAAATGAGGTATAAGAAAACTGGAAAGGTAAGAGAAAGCTAGATTATGAAGGACTTTGAATGTTAGAGGATTTTGTATTGGATACTAGAAACAATAGGGAGCCATTGGAATTTATTGAGTAGAGGGGTTGACATGGTCAGACCTTTGCTTTAAGAAATCCACTTAATGGCTGAATGACAGATGGATTAGAGCTAGGGAGAGACCTTGAGGCAGTCAGACTACCAGGAGGCTACTGCAATAGTTCAGGCAGGGGCTATGAGAGACTATGCCAAAATTGATGACAGTGTCAGAGGAGAAATGAGGAATATTTGAGAGATGTTGCAAAGGTGAAATCAATGAGACATTGGCAATTGATGAATATGGGAAGTGATGGTAACAAGTCAAGGATAATGAAACCTAGATAGCCAGTCCTGAGGGGCTGGCAGGATGATGTTCCACTTGACTGTAATAAGAAGTTAGGAGGATGAGGAAGGTTTAGGGAGAAAGATAATAAGTTCAGTTTCGGAAATGTTGAGTTTAAGATGTTTACTGAGCATCCAGATGAGACATCTGAAAGGCAGTTGAAGATTCAAGATGGGAGGTCAGCAGAAAGTTTGGGCAGAATAGGTAGATTTGAGAATTATCAGCATAGAGATGGGACCTGATAAGATCATCAAATGAAGGGAGGGATATAGAGAGAGAAGAGAAGAATGTCTAGCCCAGAATCTTGTGAGATACCTTCTGTTAGAAGGCATCTATTTATTTTACACATAGTTCTTTCCATGGAAAGGAAAGCATAATGACCAGAAGTGCCCTGAAGGTAGCAGGAAACCAGAATTACCTTCCCCTGCTATTGATAACAATACTTCAGGCAAATCAAAGTAACTTCTCAGGAAAATTAAACAAATATTTACTAGGCATTTAGGTGGCACATTGGATAGAGAACTGGCCCTGAAGTTGGGAGGACCTGAGTTCAAATCTCACCTTAGACATTTACTATCTGTGGGACCCTGGGCAGGTCATTTAACAGCACTTTACATATGGAGCCATCTTCAGTTGCCCTGATCTATATCTTGCCATTGGATTCAGATGGCTCTGGAAGAGAGAGTGAGGTGGGTGAACTTTCAAAGCCTTCCCTCACTTAAATACAATTCATTGCATCATTATGATACCACCCTGATGTCAAGGTCCTCTTCTAGGACAAAGGACAAACAACAACTAGGCATAAACTATTTGCCAGGCATTCTTACAGTTGAAGGATACAAAAATAAGATAAGGAATTTACATTCTAGTAGTAGTGATAAGATAACTAATACGCATCAAAATATAACTAGCACAAAGGGCTAGGAGAGACCTAGGAAAGAGGTTGGAAACTGTTCTAGATAATCAGCCTTTCTGCATATTGGACAGTAAGTCAGTTCCTGTCTTCTCCAGGATAACAGAGAAGAAAAATCACATCTGTTAAATCTTATACAATGGAGAGCATTTTAAAATTGTTAGGTAAAGACAGATAAATGCAGCTCATTAAAGCCCTAACAATTGTAATTTGTATAAGAAATGAAAAACACTTGTCAAGTGGAGCAACGGTGTAGTTAGTGCTTAATTGTAGGTAGAATGATAATTGGATATTAATGACATAATGCAACCTCTTGTCAGAAATTAACAAACATTAGACTTTGTTTCCATTGTTATTTCAAGCTGATTTGATGCTGGTGACAAAGCAGTGCTCAGAGAGTTTCAGGTAAAGTGTCAACGCCATAATTTGGCAGATTTCGGTGGCATACAGGCAAACCCCACTTTAAGCATATTCAATTGACACAGCTTTGATATATATGCTTGATGTTGTTTGTCCTTAATTCATGAAGAGGACCATGACATTGGGGTGATCTCATGACTTTCAGTGAATTGGATTTAAGTGAGGGAAGGCTGTGCAAGGTCGCTGACTTTACTCTCTTCTTCAGAGCCATCCTGGGTCACAGTGACAAGATATACATCAAGATTGAATGGAGATGCCTTGGATGTTAAAGCAATTAGGGTTTAAATGACTTGCTCAGGGTCACAGATCTGGTAGTGCTGAGGGTGAGATTATAATTTAGGTCCTCCCAATTTTAGGGCCTGTGCTTTATCCACTGCACTCCCTACCTACCCCTGTGCTTGATAAACTAGGGCAGAAATATAATTTGCCAGGATTTGATAACTCAGCAGTCATTGCCTGCCCTGGTACCAGGAGCTCCTTCTCAACATCACAGAAACATTGGCTAGAACAATGGATTTAGAGTCCTAAGACTCATCAGTTCAAATCTGTATTCTGCAACTTACTGTGTGACTTTGACTGGACAAGTCATTTAACATTTGGAGGCCTCAGTTTTCTCATATGTAAACTGGGTGGAGTTGGATTAGCTGACATTTGTGGTCTCTTTAAGTTAAAAAATTCCTAGGTGGTACAGTGGATAAAAGCAGTGGCCCTGGATTCAGGAGGTCCTGAATTCAAATCCAGTCTCAAACACTTGACATTTTATTTACTAACTCTGTGACCCTGGGCAAGTCAAGTAACCCTCATTGCCCCACAATATATGTATGTATGTATGTATGTATGTATGTATGATGCTACCACCCACAAAATATATTTTTTAAATCAGGTAAAACAACCATTCTCTCTCTCTCTCTCTCTCTCTCTCTCTCTCTCTCTCTCTCTCTCTCTCTCTCTCCTGTCAATTTCTTATGAAGGGCAACAAAAACATTCAATGGCAACTTAAAGAATAGTAACACTTTTTTAAGAATAGAAAAAATCTTATATGGCTATCCTATTGGGGGGGGGCATACTTTCTATAACAGAAGAGGAGACTCAAGTGTGTTAGGAGAAGCAAAAATGCAAATACAAACATGGATCCCTCAATCTATTCACTTCTCTTGGCCTATGTTTTCACTTTACCTCAGCCAAACATAGGGCCATACCTTTGTTTTTCCTGTCACCCACAAGTGTTCTACTTCCTTATTAATGAATTTTGAAATTCCTTTGCCTTATCATTAATTTTTGATTATTACATCTTTCCATAATCTTACAACATTGATTTGGGGGCCTCACCATGACCTTCATTCCTTCTTCTTTTCCAAACCATCATCCATGAATTGACTACTGTGGGGACCAATTTTTAATTGGGGAGTGCCAGGTAAGAGGCTCGCTGCAGTATTGGGGCAAGGAAGGAGACCAGCAGCCTCCCTCAAAACAGAACGAACTTAAAAAAAACCACAAACAGGATCAGTAAGATCAAGGGAAAGGAAATAAAATGGGGAAAGGGAAATTATAATACCTGAAAAAATACCACCGCCCAGGAATCAGCTGAAAATATGCAGCAGAACGCCTGTTGCTTTCCAGCTTCCACCTAGAATGCCCCAAACCTAGAAACGCCCCACACAGCCCCAGCCAATGGGATGGCCACTCTGACAGTCACATGACTGCCTCACTAGGCTTCCAATTATTATAATTTTGCCCAGCCCATGTAGGCGTGGGCGAGTGGTGATGAGTGAGGTGCCAAAGCCCTGGCAATGGCTACAACCAGTGGGTGGAGGGAGCACTGTGGGGTTTGCGGAGCCCTAGGCCAGTATGCGCTGAGGCATAAAAACCTCAAATAACAATTAATTCTTTACACTACATTCTCCTTCCTTTTCTATCTTGGTTAGGTGGTGAATCAATCCAATTCTACACTTTGGCTCTTCAATCCCTTGTTCCTTATCCTCTCACCAATGACCCCTTGCTAAATATCAACCCCATATTACTCCTATCATCCTCCTCCTTTGCTCCTGAACATCCCACTGAACAGAAATAGAAGAAATCATGGAACTGTGCTGACTGGGTCCAGTACACATTTATGTTATCTAATCTCAACTGGGACTTCATTGCATCAAGAAAAATATTCTATTTTTCATGAATCAAACTCTCCACAGTAACTGTTTCAAACCTTCTTGCTTTTTCCTCAACCTTCTTATTGTATCTCCTTCTATCCTCTCAGTTAAGAACTTCATTTCATACTTCATCAGAAAAAATGAGACCATTGCTGAGACCCCCCTTTAGTCATCTCCTCCTCATCTCATATCTCTCTCAAATATTTCCCTGTCTTTGATAGGGGTAGCTCTTCTCCTTGCCATGCTCTAACACTCTATAGGACCCCATGCCACTCCATTTTCTCCAGGAAATTGCCTCCACTACCATCTTCACTCTCTTATCTGCCGTCTCTCCTTAACTACTACTTTCTCTACTGCCTACAAGCAGAACTGTGTCTCCCGATTCTTGAAAAAAAAGAAAAAAGACCCTCAACTTGATCCTACTCTCCTAGTTATCTATCTTTGTAAATCTCTCGACTTTGTGACTAAACTCCTTGAGAATGGCATGAATTAGGCACTTTTACTGCTTCCCCACTTTCCCTTTTGTTTCTAAATCCTGTGCATCTGGCTTCTGATCCCATTCAACTGAAACTTCTCTTTCCAAAGTTGCCATTGATCTCCTCATTCCAGAATCTTATGATCCTTTCTCATTTCTCATTCATCTTTGCCTTTCTTCAATATTTTATACTGTTGAGCACTTTCTATTCCTGAATAGTATATCTATGTTTTTATGAAACTTATTTCCTGTTTTTTTTCTTATCCAATTGCACCTTCTCAGTTTCTTCTGTGACATCCAATGGCAACCCATTTACCATGAATGTCCCTCAGAACTCTTTTCTGGGCTGCCTTCTCTTTTCACTCTCTATTATCTTACTTGGTGATCTAATTAGCTTATATGGGTTCCATTAATATCTTTATTCAGATAGTTGAGGTCTATTTATCTATTCCTATTCTCCTGATCTCTATTCCCACATTACTACTATCTTTTGAATACCAAGAATCATCCTCAACTCTTCTGTCACTCAGTCCACAAGTACAATCAGTTGCTAAGTCTCACCATTTTTGCCTTCATAACATCCATTAATTATAAAATCCATTGTAGGTTGGAGCTAAGATAGTGGAATAAAAACAGGACACAACCTAGGTCTACCACATTGCCTTCTAAACACCTTTAAAATAACGTCTCCAATTGAATTCTGGAGTGGCAGAACCAACAAAAGGTTGGAGTGAAACAATTTTTTAGCCCAAGACAACTCATAATGTTTGGCATGAAAGATCTGTCTCATTGGAATGTGAAGAGAGCAAAGTCTGGTGTAGGCCATGCCCTTCACGCCAGCAGTAGGCTGTAAGATGGATGATTGAACTAACAGCACTGGCAGCTTCTAGAGACCTCTCAGTACTAAGACAGTAAGAGGGTCAGACAACTTGTCAAAAGACTGCATGGTTACCACCTCAGGGAGGGTGTAGGGGAGGGAGAGAAGAATGGATAAAATTTGGAACTCAAAAATTTAAATAAAAGATTATTTACTGAGGAAAAAAAAAGATTACATGGGACCATTTTCTCGAACTGGTAGCAGGACACTGTTGTATTGCTCATACTCAGTTTTGGATTAAGGTTAAGGGGAACACAAGCTGGAATGAGGACCCTAACCACAATTTAAGGGTGGGTGAAGAGTGCTTATGGTTTCTCACAGACCAGAGCACAGGCCAAAAGAACAGACCACACTTCAATTTGGATCAAACCACATTGGAAG
This sequence comes from Dromiciops gliroides, assembly GCF_019393635.1. Lineage (NCBI taxonomy): Eukaryota > Metazoa > Chordata > Mammalia > Microbiotheria > Microbiotheriidae > Dromiciops > Dromiciops gliroides. The sequence goes on from NC_057865.1 coordinate 177,485,734, forward strand.
AACTGAAATCTTGTAGATGTCCAGAACCAGCTTTGAGGGCAGCAGTAAGAAAGTCTTAAATCTCAGGACAATGCTCCTTTCACCCAAGGAGCATAGTCCCACTTTAACATAAAATTAAAAGTCAATAAATAGCCTGGATAACCTTGGATCCAGCAATAGCACTGCTAGGTTTATATCCCAAAGACATCCCCAAAAAGAGAAAAACACCCATTTGTACAAAAATATTTATAGCAGCTCTTTCTGTGGTGACTAAGAACTGGAAATCAAAGGAATGCCCATCAGTTGGGGAATGGCTAAACAAGCTGTGGTATATGATGGTGATGGTGATGGAATATTATTGTCATGTAATAAATAACAAGTAGGATGATTTTTAGGAAGGCCTAGAAAGACTTATATGAACTGATATATGGTGAAGAGAGCAGAACCAAGAAAACGATGTGCACTGTGACAACAATATTGTTCAATTAAAAATTGTGAATGACTTAACTATTCTCAACAAAGCAATGATCCAAGACAATCTCAAAGGACTAATAATGAAGCAAACTATCCACCTCCAAGAAAGAAATGATATTGATTGAACATAGACTGAAACATGTTATTTTCACTTTTTTCATTTTTTCTTTTATTCAAGTTTTCTTATACAAAATGATTAATATTATATTATTTTATTTATATATAAAAAGTAAATAGGCTGGCAGGTAAGACAATTTTGGTCTCAAGACCAAAAAGGAACTGCTAGAAGAGTTCCAAAAGGACATTTAAAACCAAATAAGAGAGGTAGAAGAAAAATGGGAAAAGATATGAGAGTGATGCAAGGAGATCGTGAAAAAAGTCAATAGATTAGTAAAGAAAGTACAAAAAATGACTGAAGATGATAACACCTTAAAAACAGAATAAATCAAGTGGTAAAAGATGTACAAAAATTCACTGAGGATAACGCCTTAAAAATAAAATTTGTCAGGGCAGCTAGGTGATGCAGTGGATAGAGCACCAGCCCTGCATTCAGGAGTACCTGAGTTCAAATCCGGGCTCAGACACTTAACACTTACTAGCTGTGTGACCCTGGGAAAATCACTTAACCCTAATTGCCTCACTAAAAAAAATTTTAAAAATAAAAAAATAAAATAAAATTTGTCAAATGTCAAAAGAGGAGCAAAAGGTCAAAGAAGAAAATAATTTCTTAAAAATCAGAGGCAACTGGAAGCTAATGACTTCATGGGGCATTAAGAAGTAAGAACATGAAATCAAAAGAATAAAAAAAAACAAGGAAATGTGAAATATTTCATTGGAAAAGCAACTGACAGAAAATAGACGGAGGAGAGAATTTAAGAATTATTAGACTACCTGAAAACCATGATCAAAAGAAGAGCTAAGACATCATATTTCAAGAAATTATCAAGGAAAACTGATCTGATATGCTAGAATCAGTGGGTAAAATAGAAATTGAAATAACCTAACTTCTGAAAGAGACCCCAAAATGATACCTCCCAGATATAGTACAGCCAAATTCCAGGGCTCCCAGGTAAAGAAGAAAATATTGCAAGCAGTCAGAAAGAAACAATTTAAGTATTACAGAACTACAGTCACAATAACACAAAATTTCTTTGTTGTCTATGGTATCTTTTAGCAAAATGTGGTTTCTTTGTTTATTTCTTTTAGTTAGATCTATTTTTGCTTTTGCTTTGTCTGATATATTTTTACCCCTGCTTTTTTTCAACTTCAGGTGAAGCATAATAGTTCCTTTTCCAACCCCTTAACTTTACTCTGTGTACATGTCTCTTTATGTTTCAAGTGTGTTTCTTGCAATCAACAAGATGTATCAATATTAAATGTATGAGTGCCAAAATGGCATAACATACAAATTCTTAAAGAGAAAATTAAATAAGTTATAATAGAATATAGACAGTAAAACCATACTAGTGAGGGACATTAACTTTTTCCTCTGTCAGAACTAGATAAATCTAACCACAAAATAAACAAGAAAGAAGTTAAGAAGATGAATAGAATTTTAGAAAAGTTAGGTATGAAAGACATCTGGAGACAACTGAATGGGAATAGAAAGAAATCTACCCATTTATTGTTGGTATATGACAACTGTGAGATTTAAAATTGGATATTAGATCACAAATCTCCCCTCTTTAACCTTTCCCTTAATTTATCTCCCAGACTAGTAAATGGAAGAAGCTTCTGGTTTTCTAGTTAGAGCTTTTATTTGTCAGAATCGATGTGGGCTGGTGGGCCAAAACGAGGTACTATCTCTTTAAGAAGAATTTTGGCAACAAAAGCAGCTGTGGCTTGGGGGCTGGGAAATGCCTCCACCCACTGAGTGAGCTGATCAACTATAACAAGGCAAAATTTATAATGCCCTGCTTTTGGCATAGTAATATAATCAATTTGTAAGTGCTCAAAAGGTGTATATGCTAGGGGATGCCCTCCATAAGCTTTGGCCTTAAAAGCATACTGATTATAAGATTGACATGTGGAGCAGCCCCAGCAGATTCGAGATGCTGTATTAGTCACACCTGGTGCTATCCAGGTTCTCTTAATAGAGTCTACAATGCCTTGTGTACCAAAATGGCCTTTTCTGTGAACAGAGAGGCATACCTCATGGTAGAATTTCCAGGGAAGAAGTGGCTTACCTTCCGGAGACACCCAGATGCCATTGATCTGTTTCACCTTAAATTTCTTTTTCTACTTTTCTACTTCAGAATCATCATAGGTTAGGTTGGAAGGAATATCCTCAGAAGGTGAAAGGTTAAATACATGTTCAGGAGCTTCTAATGCATCAAGCTTGGCTGCAGAATCGGCTCGTGCATTTCCCTTTGAAACAGGATCACTGTTCCCTGTGTGGGCAGGGCAATGTACAACGGCTAGGGAAGAAGTCAGTTTCAGGGCATCTAAGAGGTCCTTGATAAGGTCCCCATCAGCAATAGCCTTGCCCGAGGATGTTAGGAAGCCTCATTGATGCCAAATCATACCAGTAAAGTGGCATATGCCAAAGCCATATTTCGAGTCAGTAAAAATAGTGGCACTTTTGGCTATATTACAGGCCTGTGTAAGAGCCTGTGCACTAAAATGGGAAGGCAGAGAAGCTGCCCAGAGGGTGTCATTTACTCTAAAAGACTCAAACTCTTGTCTATGGTTAATCATATAAGAAGGAGCTTCTTGTCTGTGTTTGAGATGATTTCTACAGTGACCTTCTAGCTGGTCTGCTAAAGCCCTAAAAAGGCAATTTCCATCTCCTGATACTTTATGAAGACTGAGTCCCAAAGCATTTAACTGATCAGTGGGATTATCAAATGGGAACTGTCTATTTCCTCTGAACTCTCTTTGCTCTTTAACAGTTGCTATCGTTAGGGTTTTTAGCTCTTTAGCGTCTACCTCAGGTCTATCTGAAATCTCTTCACCTATGAATGGTGCAGGCTTTACATGAGAGCAATGAATCCATGAGTCTTTTTCACCAATTTTAATGGCAGTAGGAGTTGTCAATAATACCTGAAAAGGTCCTTCCCAGGCAGGTTGGGTTCTACTGGTTCTCTGAAAATTCTTTACATATATTTTATCTCCTGGGTTGAGGCTGTGCAATGAAAAGTCTAATGGGCCTGCCTGGACCACAGCTCCTGCCTCATGGAGTTCACGTAGCCTGATCTGTAATTCCTGTATATAGGAGGCAACAGAAGTATCACCTCCCACCAGTGATGTATAAACTGGGAAAAAAGTTTTAGCTTGGATAGGAGAGTGACCAAAAAGCATTTCATAAGGAGATATATGAAGTTCTCCTCTTGGTCTACTTTGTAGATAGAATAATGCCAATGGTAGAACATCAGGCCATTTCAAATGGGTTTCAGTACATAATTTGCCAATCATACTCTTAAGCTCTTTATTCATACATTCAACTTGGCCTGAACTTTGTGGATGGTAAGGCATGTGGAATTTTGGAGTCACTCCCAAGAGAGAGTAGATTTGGGATAAAATCGAATCAGTGAAATGTGTGCCTTTGTCAAAATGTTCTTTATGGTAGAAAATGTGGAGTTCTCTAGCATCAGTTTTGTCTGTGCCACTGATTTTCAGTAAAGGCTGATTTAACTGATGAACTACCACATTCAGCTGATGCTGCTTAGCAAATGCTACAATTGTATCATTTCCTCCCCACTTTCCAAATTTCTTTAATTCGTCAACATATTCCTCAAAAGGGGAGTCATTTACCCATGAGCTCAAGTCAGTTGCTGTAAAGGGGTGATATTTTCTAACCTGAAGTGCCACTCCCTTTTTATTAAGTTCTATATTTTCCTGCAAGGGGTGATCTAATATCCAATTTTAAATCTCACACACCTACACAAAAATTGACCATATATTAGGGCATAAATACCTCACAGCCAAATGTAGAAAAGCAGAAATATTAAATACATAATTTTCAGTTCCTAATGCAACAAAATTGCATTCAATAAAGGGCTGTGGAAACAGATTAAAAATCAGCTGTAAACCAAATAACTCAATCCTAAAGAATGAGTGGGCCGGTACAGCTAGGTGGCACAGTAGATAGAGCACCTGCCCTGGAGTCAGGAGTACCTGAGTTCAAATCCGGCCTCAGACACTTAACACTTACTAGCTGTGTGGCCCTGGGCAAGTCACTTAACCCCAATTGCCTCACTTAAAAAAAAAAAAAAGAATGAGTGGGCCACAAAATAATTCATAGACACAAACAATAATTTCAATAAAGAGAATAACAATGAGACAACATACCAAAAGTTATGAGATGAAGCCAAAGTAGTGCTTAGGAGAAAATTCATATCTCTAAACACTTACATAAATAAACAAAAAGCAAATCAGTGAATTGGCCATGAAACTAAAAACTCTAGAAAAAGAATAAATTAAAAATCCCCAATTAAACACCAAATTAGAAATCTTGAAAACCAAAGAGCTTAATAAAACTGAAAGTAAGAAAACTATTGAACTAATAAGACTAGAAGATGGTTTTTATGAAAAAACAAACATTAAAATAGATAAACCATAGGTCAATTTAATTTTATAAAAGAAAACCAAAATACCATTATCAAAAAGGAAAGGGTTGAATTCACAACCAATGAAAATGAAATCAAAGTGATTATTATGGGCTATTTGCCCATTTGTATGCTAATATATCTGACAATCTAAGTGAAATGGATGAATAGTTACAAAAACATAAATTTCCTGGATTAACAGAAGAGGGAGTAGACTACTAAAATAACACTACTTTAAAAAAAGAAATTGATCAAACTATCAATTAGCTTACATAGAAAAATTTCCCAGAATGAGATGAATTCATAAGCAAATTCTACCAAACATGTAGAGGATAATAAATTATAGTATTATATACATTATTTGGAAAAATGGTCTAGAAAGTTAGACTATTCCTTTTATGGCATAAATATGGTACTGATACCTAAACCAGGAAGAGTCAAAACAGAGAAAGAAAATTATAGACTAATTTCCTTAATAAATATTGATGCAAAAAATTAAATAATATACTACCAGGGAGATCAGAACAATATATCACAAAGGTCATACACTGTGACCAGTTGTAATTTATACTGGCTTTTTCAAATTAGGAAAACTATCAATATAATTGATCACATCAGTAACAAAATAAACAAAAGATCATATGATTGATTATCTCACTAGATATAGAAAAGCATTTTGACAAAATACAATGCACATGCCTATATAAAACACTAGAAAGCATAGAATAAATGGAGTTTTCCTTAAAATGATAAGTAGTATATAAGACCATCAGAAAGCATTATCTATAATGGGGATATGATAGAAGCATGCTGTTAAATTAACACTCCCTTAGGAAAATTCTTATTGGCCTGGAAACAGGTGTAGATTCCCACATAGTACTGGAGGGAATGACTAAAAGATAGAACTCTCAAATTATGCCAAAATATATAAAAATCCATATGGCTCCCCAAATTAGACTGAAGGAGGGACTTTCAATTACTGTAAATTTTGGAAAATTTTACACACTAACTTTTTCTATCTTATAATTTTGTCTGTATTTTTGTGTCCTTGTAAAATGTAGGATTTTTAAAGGGAAAATGTAGCCAGTAAGAAAAACCAAAAGGCTGCAGTCAAATTTTCAAATGTTGGGGAAGATTAATGAAGTTTCATCCCTGAATCAGTTGTCCCAGTAAGCAGGACAAATTCCCACTTTAGACTATGAGTAGGAGATTAGGTTATTTTTTAAAAAAAAAGAGGAAAAAACCCTGCAAGATATTTCCCCCCCTGTCATTTTAGCCTTGGCCACATTGGAATTATAGAAATAAAGTCAGATAATCAAAATTTGTAGAACTGCTAAAAACATTTTAGTAAATTTGGGAGATTTTGAGATTAAGGAATTCGGAGAGTAATCATTTTAAGACTGCAGAGGAGAACTCCTGGAACTGTGAGTAATTACAGGAATTCATCCACTTCTGAAACCTGTTAGTGAGTTTTTTGGTATCACTCTGTAGAATTTATTTTAAGGAAAAATGAGAATAGAATTCTGTAAAAGTTTAAAGACTAAATAACATTTAGATTACCCCCTCCCCACCTTGACAATTGATACTCCTACTATTTTAGGGTAATGAAGGAAGGCAGCTAGTTTGAAAGTAGTCCTGGTGTGAAAAGAAAAACAAATTGGTGTATGGTTTGCATGTTATCATCAAGAGAAAAGATTATTTAAATCAAAAGCCCTTTGAGCCCCTCCCTCCACAGTTCAAAGATCCTTTGTGACTCCCCAAGTTCAGAGACCCTCCTCCTCCGACCTGTTAACCCCTCAAGTAAGATCAAGTTCTCAAATAAAGGTGCTGAACATCAACAACCAAATGCTGGAAAAATGCAGGGAAACAGGAGTTACATTATGGTCTTAGAAATTTTTAGCTGAGTGATCTTAAGCAATTTATCTGTTTGCCTTGGTTTCCTGATATGTATAGAGGAAAATGATAATAGCACCAACCTCCCAGATTTGTTGTAAGAATCAAAGATTGTGAAGTGCTTAACATAGTGACTGCTATATGGTAAGCAATATGTAAATGTTGACTACTGTTAGTATTATTATTATTTCCTTAGTTTACTGTAATTACTTGAAAACTCTATAAAGGATTTTATATGTGATAAGTATAAAATGCCCAAAGTAATAAGATCAATGACTATGTGGGATAATTTAGAAATGCATTCAACTGAAAAGTTGTCATCTTACTGGTAATGCATTATAGTTCATGTTTTAAATACATATTGTGGTGCATGTTATTGTATTTCTACATTCTTTTATAAAATTTGGGAAGTCATTGTATCAGAAATGCTATTAGAAAAGACACTTTTTAAAAATCTGGATCCTGTTAGATTATAAATTAACCTTTTAATAGAATGTGATAAGGTACATATCTGAAAACTTCAATATTCATGTGGTATATTTTGTTTTAAAATAGATAATAATTGATTTTAAAATAATAGTGAGTATTAATTTGAAAGTTTTTACTAAAAGTTATAAAAATTATGAAACTACAAGGTGGTTGGCTTAAAGCTGTAACTTCAATATATCAATGTGTCAGCTATCAGGAATTTGCTACATTTTTGAAACTACAGAATGTGGTTATTTTTAATTTATAAGTAAAGGATAAATGAAATGTTAACTGTTAGGGAAATATAAGTAAAGATATTCAAATCCTAAGTTGTAGTTACTTAATTTTGCTATTTAAGGCAAAAAGAGTTGGGACTAAAATTTACTATAGTTTTTACTTTTGATTGCAGAGATGGTTGTCTGAAATGTTATGAAACCAATAGCAGAAAATGGCATGAGCTGCAGTCTGAGATCTGTGACAAGTAGATATCTGTACCTGGGAATAGGTTGATGCTTGGAGATCTCTGAGGTAATATAACAGGATGCAAGTATGAAAAAAATCTTACAATTCTGAAGGACTCATGATGAAAAATGTTGTCAATTTCCAGAGAAAAAGCTGATGGAGTCTGAGTGTAGATTGAAGCATTCTTTTAAAAACTTTTACATTTTTTCTTGTTTTTTTGTGGGGTGTAAATCCGTTTTCTTTAACAACATGACTAATATGGAAACATATCTTGCATTACACATGTAAAACCTATCTTGAATTGCTTACCTTCTCAATAAAGGATAAATAGGTTGGAAGAATATTTGGAACTCAAAAACTTTTGAAAACAATATTAAAAGTAGTTTTAACATACAATTGTTGAAAAGATTTAAAAAATAAACTCTATTAGGCATTTAAAGCTCTTCGAAACTTGACCCCTCCCTACCTTTCCAGTCTTATACTTTACTCCCCTATACATATTCTATAATCCAGCATCTTTGCCCTACTTGCAGTTGCTTAAAGGTGAAATTCCATCTCTTGGCTCCATTATTTTGCATTGACTATTTTCTATTCCTAGAATTCAGTGACCCCCTCATCTCTGTCTCTTCATTTCCCTAGCTTTCTGGAAGACTGAGTTTAAATATCATCTTCTGCCGGGAGACATTTCCCAGTTGCTCAAATGTAATGCCTTTCTCTCAGATTGTCTTCCATCTGTTCTTTCATATATTGGGTTATTTCTATTTTGTCTCCTATTAGATTGTAAACTCTTTGAAGACAGGGACTGTGCTTGCATTTTTTTCCATATCCTCAGTGTTTATTATAGTGCTTAAGTAATTACTTACTGGTTGATGTGTAATAGTAAACATGTGTTCCAGAGAAACATGGCTCATATATACTACTCAAATCAATTACAAGATATGGGGTCAATCAAGTTTTGTGGAACAGGGAGAGGAATCGTAAAATCCACAACTCTCTTGGACAAAGCCAATTATTACTGCTCCTATATTTCTTGATGGACCAGCAAATTCAATATTGCAGTGGTAAATGTGAAAGATTAGATAAAATAATAATTGTAACTTTCCCATTACAAATTTCATGTGTTCTCAGATGGTACAAGTCAAATTTTTGGCTTTAACCTAGGCCTTTACTATAGCATCATGACATAGGAAAGGCGTCTAGTGGGGATGGTTAAATTCTTTACTTCAGGGGTTGCTTTTTTCCATGGTATCTAGTAATCCTAGTTGTACTACATGATTATAGAAATTACTTATTCAGTGCATTCAAGTCTCATGGAGTCAGTGATTATCACTAATAAAATGGAAATTGTTTATGTGACATTTCAATCTATAGTAGGTATATTTGACTCTGGACAGGAGGCTAGAAATATGTTTTATTTTTTTCTATTTTTGTTTCTCTAGCAGTTTTTGTATAGGAATTTGATTCAACGAGGGTACATTGAACCTTGAGAATGACAAACTACTGCTTAGATCATTGAATTTCAAAACTCAAAGGAAATTTTGAAATCATTGAGTCTAACTTTATTTTATAGATGAATAAACTGAAGCTTGAGGAGTTTGTGAATGCCCAAGGTCATGGGTTAGTGAAAGAGCTAGAACTAGAATGTAAGTGCCCTGACTGATTCATTTTCTCTGGGCTCTTACCTCAGTATTAGGGTAGAATGTTAGTACCCTTAAATGTAAAACTCATTTACATGTTGGGGAGTTTAAAATACATTTAGAAATTATAAAAGGATTTAATGCAAATGTTTTTATATAAAAAATTGCTCTCAAGATAAGATGCCAGTAGTCTCAACCATAATTTTAATTATGTATTTGAGCTAAAAGTCTGAGAAGGTATCTTAGAAATTACAATGTGATTTAGCCAAAAAAGTGTTTTGATGTGAAGACATTCGCTTTATAGTCAACTTTTGAGGATTAGAAGTGAAATTGATGCATACAGTAGAGTCAACCATAGTCATACTGCCCTGTGACAATAAGAGGCTAAGAGGTAGCAAATCCAATATCTCCATGAAATATTATACTAACATGCTGCTTTGTAGATCGTAGGCTCATAAAGTAGAAAGTCTGTGTCTAATGCACAGGAGAGCAGTAAAAATGACAAAAGGTTTGAGAATGAAGTCCTATGGGGAAAGCACAAGGGAAATGCCTTCTTTGATCTACTAAAGAGAAGTGGAACACTTAATCAAATTCTTCAATTCTATAAAGGAAGACTGCAGAAGTGACCAGGAATAATAATTTTTACTTTATATTAAATATAACAAGATACAGGAGAATGGGTATGCCTTTCCAGGAAGGATTTATGTTAGACTCTAACTAAATAAATAGACAATATTTACACGTATGTTAAGTAATAGTAGCTGCCCCCTAGGGACCCAACAGGCCAGTTCTAGTTGGGCAACACTTATTTCCTCCTCCCCCTTCTCTTCCTTTGTCCATGTGGGGAGTCATACCCATACATGTGGGTGCTCTGTCCAAAGGAATATATATTTTGATCACTTATATTTCACAAGGCATCTTTGGGCTTGGGGGCTAGATTTCCCCCTCTTTTTATTCTATCATTTTTTAAAGTTGGTGAATTAACCGTTGTCTCATATAGTTTTCATTTATGTTTTCTTGGAATATAGCTCTGAGAAACCAGGCTTTTTAAAAGTCCATTGTGACTCAAATGGATCTATTTTAAACTCAAATTACTCTGATTTTAAATCATTGCCCCCTCCCAAGTCTCCTTTGCTCATTGTTTGACTTCTGATAGCTCAGAGTGAGTGTACATTTTAATTGCTTCTGTTCTGGCCAGAAACTCTGAGGGTATTCCCCTCACAGATTAATTCTTTTATGAAGGCAATTCCTCCTGGAAAGACATATCCATTCTCCTGTATCTTGTTATCTCCTTCCCCTCCCACTTTTCCTCAGGGCAAACATATATTACTATACCCACTTGAATATGTATGTTATTCCCTCTTTGAGCCAATTCTTATGATAGTAATGTTTACTCACTTCCCCACTTCTTCCCCTTCTCCTTCCCTCCATAAGCTTTTTTCTTGTTTCCTTCATGTGAGCTACCTCTCCCCACTCCACTTCTCCCCTTCCCCCTCCCCCAGTGCATTCTTCCTACCCCTCAACCCTATTTTAAAGATGTCATCATGGGTTAGCTAGGTGGCACAGTGGACAAAGCACCAGCCTTGGACCCAGGAGGTCCCAAGCCCAAATTTGGCCCCACACATAAGACATCCCACCCTGCTCGCCCCACAAACAACAAGGATAAACAAAAAATAAATGCTTTACAGATATCGTCCCTTCATATTCAGTTCAGACCTGTGTCCTCTGTCTAAGTATATTATTCCTTTCAGCAACCCTAAAACTGAGAAATTTCTTATGAGTTCAAAGTATTGTCTTCCCATGTAGGAATGTAAAGAGTTTAATATTTTAATATATCTCATGATTTCTTTTTCCTGTTTACCTTTTTATCCTTCTCTAGGGTCTTGTATTTGAAAGTCAAATTTTCTATTCAGTTCAGGTCTTTTCATCACAAATGCCTGAAAATGTTCTTTTTCATTGAAGTCCCATTTTTTCCTCTGAAAGATTATAATCAGTTTTGCTGGGTACATGATTCTTGGCTGTAGTCCCAGTTCCTTTACCCTCTGTAATATTATATTCCATGCCCTCTTGTCCTTTAATGTAGATGCTGCTAGATCTTGTTTTATCCTTATTGGAGATCCACAGTAATTGAATTCTTTTTTTCTAGCTGCTTGCAATATTTTCTCCTTGACCTGGGATCTCTGGAATTTGGCTATAATCTTCCTGGAGGTTTTCCTTTTGGGATCTCTTTCAGGAGGTGATCAGTGGATTTTTTCAATTTCTATTTTGCCTTCTGCTTCTAGAATATCAGGGCAATATTCCATGACAATCTCTTGGAAGATGTTATCTAAACTCTTATTTTTGTCACAGTTTTCAGATAGTCCAATGATTTTCAAATTATCTCTCCTGGATCTAGCTTCCATTTGTTCAATCCTAATTCTTAGGCAATAATTTTCTTCAGAGAGATTTTGTATCTCCTTTTCTATTTGTCTTTTCAAGCTGTTGACTTTTTTCTCATGACTCTCCTGCTTGGCTCTCATTTGTCTTTCCATCCTTTCCTCCACCTCTCTAAATCTTCCTTCTATCTATCCTACTTTCTCTTCAAAGTTCCTTTTGAGCACTTTCATGGCTTGAGACCAATTCATATTTTTCTTGGAAGCTTTGGATGTAGAGGACCTGAGGTTCATCAGTTCTTTTTTGTAGGTGTACTGCAATTTTCATAAGTCCTTCAGAGTTATATTGGATCATTGCCTTGCTGAAAATAAACATGTGCTTTCCAGCAGATCATCTTATGCTATTGTTGTTATTTTGTATACAGTACGTTTCTCTCTACCTCAGTTCATGTGGGTCTTTCCAGGTTTTTCTGATAGCATCCTGTCCATCATAACTTTTATATAGTACCTTAAACTTGATAAAGAATTTTCTTCACAATAGCCCAGCAGAGTAGGTACCATATGTTTTGCCATTATAATCAATCATCATAACTATTTCCCTCCATACTATTGCCTTCTCATGATATTTACTCTATTTTCTATCTTATTTTGCCCTATTCCCCCTCAAAACTGTTTTGCTACTGACTTCCCCCCCCCCACGCTATACCCTCTCTTCATTCACCCTTCCCTCTGTGATGTTTAAAATCTATATTGTGGTTGCCTTAAATTAGAAGCTTCAGCACCAGTCTTTGGGCATTAAACATTTATTAAAGTATACAGATATTTACAAGGAGTTCAGAAAGTTAAGAAAAAGAAGTTCTACTTAGCCTAGAGTTCCAGCCAGGTTGGGTTCTTCCTCAAGTCCTCCTCCACCAGCCTGCTTTAATCAGGAATTCTCCCCAGCAAACTGATTGTGGAAGCTTTTTATAGATCTGGAACAGAGGCAGTCCTTACACCCAGCTTCAAGCTGATTGGTTGGTGTCATCCAAATCCATTGGTTCTGAAGGTGTTCTCAAGGTGTGATTAAAATCCAGTTAACTTGAAGTAGGCTAATCAGCAGTTGATCACTCTCACTTGATTCAATCAGTCTAGATTAATCTCCAGGTGGGTGTTTGAGTATCTGCTAAATCTCATTATTTCATCACACCTCCTTATCCTCTTCCCCTCCTATGTTCCTGTAGGGCTAAACCGATTACTCCTCCCAATTGGGTATGTATGTTATTCCATCCTTGAACCCACCCTGATGAGGTCTTTGAGTTAATTCTGTTTTCTTAAATTTTTCTTCCTCCTTCCCTCCTCAACTATCCCTATGCAATCAATCAATTCAATATATGTCATACATGTGCTGTTATATAGAACATCTTCACCTTCCTCAAAAGTGTTTTGCTTTTTACAAATCCCTCCCCCAAACTTCCCTTCCTTCCTTGCCCTCTTCTCCCAACCCCCTTATCTCCTTCCCCAGTCACTTTTCCACAGGGCAAAAATATATTACCACACCCACTTGAGTATGTATGTTATTCCCTCTTTGAGCCAATTCTGATGATAGCAAGGTTCACTCACTGCCCTGTTCCTTCCCCCTCTTCCCCTTCCCATCACAAACTTTTTTCTTGTTTCCTTCATGTGAGCTACCTCTCCCTAGTCCACTTCTCGCCTTGCCCCTCCCCCAGTCTATTCCTCCTACCCTTCAACCCTTTTTAAAAAATGTCATCATGGATTGGCTAGGTGGCACAGTGGACAAAGCACCAGTAGTGGACCCAGGAGTTCCCAAGCCCAAATTTGGCCCCACATATAAGACACCTCACCCTGTTTGCCCCACAAAGAACAAGGATAAACAAAAAATAAATGCTTTACAGATATCATCCCTTCATATTCAGTTCAGACCTATGTCCTCTGTGTATTCCTTACTGAGAAAGTTCTTCTGAGTTGGAAGTATTATCTTCTCATGTAAGAATATAAAGAGTTTAACCTTTTAATGTCCCTCATGGTTTCTTTTTCCTGTTTACCTTTTTATGCTTCTCCAGGGTCTTGTATTTGAAAGTCAAATTTTCTATTCAGTTCAGGTCTTTTCATCACAAATGCCTGAATGTCCCCTTTTTCATTGAAGTCCTATCTTTTCCTCTGAAAGATTATAATCAGTTTTGCTGGGTACATGATTCTTGGCTGCAGTCCAAGTTCCTTTGCCCTCTGTAATGTCATATTCCATGCCCTCTTGTCCTTTAATGTAGATGCTGCTAGATTTTGTTTTATCCTTATTGGAGCTCCACAGTATTTGAATTCCTTTTTTTTTCTAGCTGCTTGCAATATTTTCTCCTTGACCTGGGATCTCTAGAATTTGGCTATGATATTCCTGGAGGTTTTCATTTTGGGATCTCTATCAGGAGGTGACCAGTGGATTTTTTTTTCAATTTCTATTTTACCTTCTGCTTCTAGAATATCAGGCAATTTTCCCTTACAATTTCTTGGAAGATGGTGTCTAGGTTCTTATTTTGGTCCTGACTTTCTGGTAGTCCAATAAATTTCAAATTATCTCTCATGGATTTATTTTCCAGGTCAGCTGTTTTTCCAAGGAGATATTTCATATTGCCCTCTATTTTTTCATTCAATTGGATTTGCATTACAGTGTCTTGATTTCTCATAAGGTAATTAGCTTCCATTTGTTCAATCCTAAATCTTAGGCAATTATTTTTTTAAACAGTTTTTTTATCTCCTTTTCCATTTGGCTTTTCAAGCTGTTGACTTTTTTCTCATGACTCTCCTGCGTGGCTCTCATTTTTCTTTCCATTCTTTCCTCCACCTCTCTAAATCTTCCTTCTATCTATCCTACTTTTTCTTCAAAGTCCCTTTTGAGCACTTCCATGGCCTGAGACCAATTCATATTTTTCTTGGAAGCTTTGGATGTAGAGGCCCTGAGGATGTTATCCTCTTCTGAGGGTGCACCTTGATCTTTCTTTTTGCTGAACAAACTTTCTATAGTTCTCAACTTTTTTTGCTTGTTCATCTTGCTGTCTTATACTTGACTTTTAACTCCCCACTGGGGGGTCCTGCTTCTAGGCTACACTACTGTCACCAGCTTCAGAGGGTCCCAGGTGTTTTGGTTTGAGGGAGGGAAGGTTTTTCTCTTGCCTGGCCTGTTCTCTGGTCCAAAGATAACCTCAAGCCTACTTACTAAACAACCAACCAGAAAAACTTTCTGTGGTGTGGTTCTTAGCTTTGAGGAGCCTGTGCCCCTCCCCCACCTCGGCCTCTTGCTGCTCAGGATTTCTTCCTGGTTCCCCACTGGGAAGGAACAGCTGAATTCCTCCCTAGGTCCTGCTGACACCCCTGCACTTTGCCCCCAGCCAGTCATTCAGCCCTCTCACCCAACCACAAGCTTAGTTCCAGAAGATGCTGGTGCTGCAGCTTATTTGGAGGCTCACAGATTAAGTTCCACTGGTGCAGCATGCCTGGGGTCTCTGTCAGCATGATCATGGTGTTGAAATTTACCATTAGCTCAGCATGCCCCCCTTTAATCTGTCTATGAGTGGAAAATAATCTCAGCCCATATTTTTATGTGTTTTTCTGCTCCAGGGGTTCTTTTATTGCTGTTTTGGGGGTAATTGTATCTCTGCATTTAATGTCTTTCCTCTGCCATCTTTCTTCTGCCCCCTCAATTGGTGGATTCTTTCAATTTCTATTTTGCCTTCTCTTTCTAGAATATCAGAGCAATTTTCCCTCACAATTTCTTGGAATATGGTGTCTAAGCTCTCTTTTTGATCATGGCTTTCAGGTAGTCCAATAATTTTCACATTATCTCTCAGGGATCTATTTTCTAGGTCAGCTGCTTTTCCAAGGAGATATTTCACACTGCCCTCTATTTTTCCTTCATTTGGATTTGCTTTATCATGTTTTGATTTCTCATAAAGTCCTTAGCTTTCATTTGCTCAATCCTAATTCTTAGGCAATTATTTTCTTCAGAGAGCTTTTGTATCTCCTTTTCCATTTGGCTTTTCAAGCTGTTAACTTTTTTTATCACTTTCCTGCATCACTCTCATTTATCTTTCCATTTTTCTTCCACTTCTCTTACCTTATTTTCAAAGTGCTTTTTGAGTACTTCTATGGTCGGAAACCAATTCATATTTTTCTTGGAAGCTTAGGATGTAAAAACTTTCACTTTGTTATCTTCTTCTGAAGGTGGATTTTGATCTTCCTTGTCACCAAAGAAACTTTTTAGGGTCAGCATCTTTTTCTTCCTGCTCATTTTGCTAGCCTATTTCTTGACTTTTAAATCCTTAAAGTGGGGCACTGCTTCCAGGGTTCACTGTCCCAAGCTTCAGGGGTTTGCACATGGCGCAATTTAAGGAGAGGCATATTCTACACTCCTCTGGCCTATGCTTTGGTCTGTAAGTAAACACAAGGCTGCTTGTTCTTTAACCCAGGAACAGAATTCTGTTACACTGTGGTTGAAAGCTTGAGCATGCCTGTGCCCCTCCCCACCTGACTGCTTCCTGGTTCCCAGCATGGCAATACAACACAGTTCTGCTTCTGTGCCAGCAGAGACCCCAAGCAGGGTGTTTTTTTTAAGGATAGTGAAACATGGGCATGTTTGTATCTTGTATCAGTGATTCTCAAAGCCCCAATAAAATTTAGTAAATGATCCCTAAGAATAAACATAGCCAAAAAAAGTGCATGACCTAAAACCCAACTGGTGATAACTTTTTCTTAACTTAGCTAGCTCTCAAATGACAGACACTCACTGTGTCATGAGGTTGGGACTCAAGACCTTTCCAGGTTTTGAGGATCTGGAACAGCACACCATCTACTGGAGTAACCTTTGCTAATCCAAGTTCACCTCTCTACCATAGTTAAGCATCAAAAGAGAACTTTAATAGAGTCAATATAGCCCTATGCAGAATTGTCACAAGAACCAATAATGAAAGAAAATATGCTTCCAATAAATATTAAAAAAGATACATAAAGTGAAAAACAACATAGAAACAATGATGGGCTAATGATTTAGGATAGTTGATAGAAAGGAATAGCTAGGTTTCTTCAAATACATGAATGACTATCATGTAGTAGAAGGATTCAATTTGTTCTCTTTTTCTTGACACAAGGCACAGCACAGAAACAGAAATAATAGGAAGGGGTTGAATAGAGATAAATTTGTTTTATATCAGTAAAAAACAACAAACAAACATAAAATCCCTTTAGGGTAAACCTATCCCAAAGTGGAAGGACTGCCTTAAGAAGTAATGGATTAGGCAGCTAGGTGGCTCGGTGGATAAAACACCACCCCTGGATTCAGGAGCATCTGAGTTCAAATTCAGCCTTAGACACTTGACATTTACTAGCTGCATGACCCTGGGCAAGTCACTTAACCCTCATTGCCCTGACAAAAAAGAAGAAAAAGAAGAAGAAGAAGTAATGGATTGTCTTTCATTGTACGTCTTCTTCACTCAGAAGCTAGAGGACCATTTATCAGATATATTACATTAGGAATTCCTTTTAGGTTGGGGTTGAACTAGCTAGTTGTTAAGCTCTGTTCCAACTCTAAATTCTATGATTCTATGGGGAGAAGGTAGGTAAGAGCAAACATTAGCTGTAAGAAAAGCAGGGAAGAAGAGGAGAAAAAAAACTGACCACTTGGTGCTGGAGCTTAATACCAAATGTGACTATCATAGTCTCTATCTGATCTTACCTACTTTTACTTGACCATGTAACCTTACTAAATTAAATGCAGGTAGGTCTTTCAGAAATTCCATCTGTTATTTTTAAGTAGCATCTGCAATTAGCTTATTAAGGTTGTGCAGTCTGCTTCAATTGGCTTGCTGTGAATTTACATGACCTCTAAACATGTATAATTCTGAAATCCATTATTAAATCAATGCTGCAATATGTTATAAGTAAAATATATCAAGTAGAACTATGTGTAACTATTTGTCTATACATAAATACTGATAGAAAAAAGAACTGACATTTTGAAAGCTATAATATACAGGATATACTATTAGAAAATAATTTCTAAATATCTTCAGTTCCAAATGATTTTTTATTTAAAAAAAAAGAAATGCTTTTAGTCAGGTTGCCTACTGTGCAGAAAAGGGCATTAGTTGGAAAATATTGATACAACTGGGAATAATGGGCTTTTAAGATGTTTAGCTCACCATTTATCTACATGATAGTCTCTCCTTTTGGATACCTATGAGTGTAATACATATTTGAGTTAATGCAGCAGTCACTGGAGACAGAGTCATTCTTTAAGATGCTGGTCTAGGAGCACATGCTGTGGGAGTGTTACCCCCTGAACAGTGAGATATATTCATTAAAGACTAAGCATCATAGAAAAAGAGTACACACAAATTAAGTGATATTGTTTGATTAAATATTACCTGTTTCAGTAAAAATAGTTTTTCCTATAAGACCACTTTCATCTGACCTTCTGAGATTAATGAACTCATTAGCCATCTTCATTTTATCATCCCTGATTTTTTTCTGCATTTTCCCACATTATGGGCAAAGCAAGCTAGTTCAGGTACATGTAACTGTAGTGATTCCTCTTGAAACATCAAGTGTCTGGGTGCAATTTGAGGGGCTCTCTGTTCTTTGGTTTATTAAATTGACCCAAATGAACTGGGGGTTTTAATCTCCAACATCATCCCAAAGACAGACACTGGCTATATTAAGAAATTTCTTCAGGCTAAAGATATTAATAGTTTTATTTATGTTATTTCAAATTATAGTACATACAGATAAGCTCTTAAAATAATATTTCCTAAAAAAATAATATTTTCTAATTTATAATGTCTCCATAAATTATGGTTCTACCTGGGATACAGTGACAATCAGAGTCTTTGAGGGTTTGTTCCTCTGTATGTGTTCCCTTTGGTGACCCACTCCTTTGTCTTCATAGTATTGATTGTTTCTGATTATGCTTGCTTCTACCCCTCTACATAAATGTCACTGGTTGCTATTCCATGTCACTATTTATAGGTCATTTAGTTCACCTCCTCTCCTTTTACAGATGAGGAAATTGAGGAATACTGAGACTAAATGATGTGTGCAAAGTTATATAGGTAGTCAACATTTGGGGAAGGATGTGATCCCTAGGCACTGGAGCTATTTCCATTTTACTATTCACTATCATTACCTTTCAAACTTAGTTACTATTTTCCTTATCTCCCTGTACAGAATCAGAAGATCAGAAATTTAGAGCGGATGGAGACCTTAGTGGTCATTTAATCCAATTCATTTTACAGTTGAGGAAATTGGGACCCAAAAAGGTTCAATGACGTGTCTGGGGTCACTTGGGTACATTAAATGGCAGAGCAATATTCAAACCAAGGCCTCCTCCTTCCAAACTCAGTATTATTTGTACTTATTGTTTCTTATTTGCCACAATTTATTTAGCACTTTACACTATATTTTCCTTTGAAAAAAAACAACAGCAACAATGTTAATTACAGATCATTCAATATAGAAAGAAAATATTTAGTGGAGTAGTAATTTCTGAAGATTGAAAAACTTGAATATTAAATTACTCATATTAGAAAACAACTTTTAGAATTAATATTCATGCTACCTTTTCAATTTTTGTAGTTGAAACAGGTAAAGGAGTTGTTGTTTGTCCTTCATTTTTGAAGAGGACCATGACATTAGGGGTGAAATCATGACTTTTGGCGAATTGGATTTAAGTGAGGGAGGGTTGTTCAAAGTCATCCACCTCAATCTCTCCTCCAGAGCCATCTGGGTCCAGTGGAAAAATATACATCAGGACAACTGGAGATGACCCCAAATGCTTGGGGAAATCAGGGTTAAGTGACTTGCCCAGGGTCACACAGCTAGTAAGTGTCAATTATCTGAGGGTAGATTTGAATTCAGGTCCTCCTGACTCCAGGGCCAGTGCTCTATTTACTGTGTCACCTAATCAAATCAGTTAAAAACAGTTGAAAGGGCTAAAGGAGAAAAGAAAAAGAGTTCTGGTACACTAAAAAGATGGCTGGCTTTACAGTAAGAGGACATGGATTTGAGCCTTTGGGGTCACATGACCAAGAAGACTAGACATTTCCTCCAAAACTCAGGAATTTTCCAACATAAGAAAATAGGAATTATGTATAAGCAACAAAGCAATTTTACCTCTCTATGGTCTAAGACACCAAGAAGCCTAATAAGTTAATGATTCAATGAGCTATTCATTGTGAAAACCTTCATTTTACAGTTGAGGAAACTGAGACCCAGAGAAGTTCAATGACTTGTCTAAGGTCACTAAAGTATGTTAAATGGCTGAGGCAGTATGCAAAAAAGTTCTCCTGATTCCAAATTCAGTGCTCTCTGTACAAATGCCATAATTTATGTATCACCATTTATACAGTAGAGTAGGCCTGTAATCTTTAACCCAACACACTTAGCAATGTACCTGCCACACCCTAATGCCCACTCACCTCATAGCAGGTCTAGTAGCTGATCCACAAGCTTGAAACAGAATTCACCTCTGCACTGAGCCCCTCTTTACTGTGCCGAGGAATATCAAAAGGATGAAGTTTGCTTTATCTGAGACAGTGACTTGGTGATGGTAGCGCTCTGTGCTGCAAAAGCATTCAGCCAGAAAACTGAGGAATTGAAGGAACTGGAGCAAAACACGTGTGTGTGTGTGTGTGTGTGCGCGAGCATGTGTGTGTGAGAGAGAGAGAGAGAGAGAGAGAGAGAGAGAGAGAGAGAGAGAGAGAGAGAGAAAGAGAGAGAGAGAGAGAGAGGGAGAGAGAGAGAGGGAGAGAGAGAGAGAGATAATGAGTATTCCACTAAGTCTAAGCCTCAGGGAAAGAGCTCAGCATCTTGCTAGGGCTTGTTCTACCCAATCCTCTTCTCCCCCCATCCCCAACTGCCCAAGTGACTTGGGAAAGAAACTGAGGCTTAGGAAATGTGAATTACCAGCATGAGGTAATTCATGGCTTTGAGGTCTGACTCTAGGGAAACTTCCATCAAATGGGAAAGAATCAGAAAGTAAAAGAAAGAAAAAAAATTATACATAAATCATCAAATATCATAGGACAGAGAAAACTCAGTTAAAGATCTTGAGTATAAGCAAATAAACCAATAGGGAAGATATGAATAACAGAGGGGAATATAGCCTCCAGATCAGCTACAAGAGTCCAGAAATCCTTGAATGAATATTACAAGACAAAGACAAATGAACCAATATTTGATAAGGCAGAAGACCCTGAGGAGTATCAAGAAAATGTGTAATCATAGCAGAATAAATATTCCTGAATGTTTTAAAAAGTTAAGTTAGAATTATGAAAACAGAGGGTGTAGATTCAAAATCTGGTTCTGCCACTTCCTATCTACATGACCTTAAGCAAATCACATCTCTCAGACATAGTTTCCACAAATGTCATTTGATGGATTGGACAAAGTGTTTTTTTCCATCTCTAGAGTTACAATCCAATATTACGTTACTACTACAACCTGAAGAATCAGAACCAAAATGGATAGTTTTCATAGTTTTTAAACATTTTTTCATTTTAAATTTCAAAAAGTTAAATTTTAAATTTTATATTTAATTTTTAATATAGTTTTCATATTTTAATAGATTTGACTAGTCCAACTTACTTAATGGATGAAGAAATTATGAAGATGAAGATATTAAGAGGGGATGATTATCCTGGATATAAAAGTGGAGCCAGAAGCCAGTTTACTGACATCCAAGGTGATGTCAATCCCAGTAAGGACTGTGGTAGGACAAGTTTCCTAGAGCAACTCTCCTTCCCCTCACCCAGAACCGTCCCCTTATCCCCCGTAACTTCCTTCCAGTCCAGTTCCCCTAGAGGCTTCCCTGGTGAAGCTTTCTTCCCCACTTCCCAAAAGATCATTGGCCCCAGCTTCTCTTACACACTTCCTGGCTTAGAGCTGTAACAATTGGAATGATGCCACCTGTTGGGGAGTTACTGTAGGAAAGCTCTGCCATGAGGAAAAGGTGTCTGAAGGCAAGCCATGCAGTCGGGTCCTTGGCGTCAGGAATTGATGTTTGCTCATGGGTGCTGCCCCTCAAAGCTGCCAGCCAACTAGCTTGGAGGTGTGTGTGGAGGATGTTCCCAGTTGTACTGGAGGTTTCTGGGAGGAAGGAGGAAGTGTTGGAGTTTTTTTTGTTCCTGACCTTGCCATGGAGGGTCGGATGATGGGGTCTCTTAGAGATAGTTAGACTTTTACCTTTCTCTCTGATCCTAATGCTCTTTAATAATTACTTAAACACTTAGATACTCTTGCTAAAGTTTATAATTTATTGGAGACCACTCATTAGATTTTAGATAGTATAGCTAGAATTTTAGCTCCCTTACAGAGCCAATAAAAAGTCCCAAGTCAAGGGGGCTTGGAGGCTCTCAGTCTTAATGTGTACTGGATAGCCCGTGAGTCACCATCCTCTAATGACTGAATGACCAGAGACATTTCCAGATGGAGATGAGGGGAACCATATCCAGAAAAGCTAAGTACCACACTGTATCCCTGTTGCCTATCCTTGCTGCATTAAGGCAAAGTAAATCCCCCCTCCTTTGTTAAATGTTTAGTGATTCAGGAGAGTGCCTTTTGTTCCAGCATTGAACCTGACCTGAGAAGGGGCTGGCAGGCCTATAATAACTGCCCTGACTTTTGTTAGAGAAAAGTATTTGTCAATTTGAACCTTTAACCTAAAGAAGCTAATGTTCTGTCAATTAATCATGTTTGTAGTGAATGTGTTATTTGGAAGAATCAAGATCATTCATAAATTGATGTCATTAGTAAAACCTCACTAATTTTAGTAAAGCTTCTATGTATAGCAAATACCACCTCTGCCAGTTGTTAAAGTAATTTGAAATTTGTGATTATTCAAAATGGCATTCTGATAAAGTTACATAAACATTTTATGCTTTAAAAAGGAGGAGTACACCTCTTATTGGTATAGAAAACACTCTCCACTAATGCAGATCAGTACATTCTCTGAAATTATATAGTCTTAGAAAATTACTTAGAATATCTAGAAGTTACATGACTGACCAGGGTCACACAGTTAGTATATGTCATAGGCAAGAGTTGAACCCAGATCTTGTATCTGAGGCCAGCTTTCTACTCGTTATACCACATAGCTTAATTTTAAAAGCTAATAGAGAGACCAGTTAAAAAAAAATAAAACTAAGAATCTTGAAGTACTTTAAAAGGAGCCGTTTGCATGTCATATATACATCTAAATTACCTCTCGGGTACAGCAGGGTTAAAAAGACCTTACATAAAGTTACCAGTATGTAAAAGTAATAAAATAAGACTTTGTTCCAAACTATTTTAAAATTCATACTTAAAAATTCAGCCTGGGAACTTCCGTCATGAGTACATATTAAGTTTTACGTAACTCATGTTTTCCTACTTTCACTACCAATTTAGAATCCATTTGGAAATGTGAAAGAATTTTAAAGCAGGTAAGTGTAGATGAGACAGATGAATTTCATCTACCTTTCATATGTCCATTTTTCTTTCTTCCTTATGTGAGGCTGTTTAGGACAGTTCCAAATTAACTTTAAAAGAGATGTTCCTTAAATATTGATAGAGGGGGCAGCTAGATGGTGCAGTGGATAGAGCACTGGCCTTGGAGTCAGGAGTCCCGAGTTCAAATCCGGCCTCAGACACTTAACACACTTACTAGCTGTGTGACCCTGGGCAAGTCACTTAAACCCAATTGCCTCACTAAAAAACAAGATAGATAGATAGATAGATAGATAGATAGATAGATAGATAGATAGATAGATAGATAGATAGATAGATAGATAGATAGACCTTATGACCAACAAGATGAAAGAATAGTTGCATGTTAAAATTCTCCAATGCCCAAACATCAAAATTAAGTAATTATGTACTACATAAAGAATAATTATAATTGAATCCACAAGGTAAGACAGAACTTCAGAACATAAAAATCTTTGGGATTAACATTGAAATATTCTGGTATTTAGAGCTCCAATTCATTTACTCTCCCTAACCCCCAGCAAGTGATTCTGCATGCCTGCCACAATGAGAACAAACAAGTTTTTCAACTTATAAATCAGGGTTCAACTTGATAAGGATATCCCAGGGCAGTAATTTGACCTGGTTCCCCCAGACCCCTTGAGAAACAGTAGATTCTAATTCTGCTCAACCACATTAAGGAAAGGCACAGGGATTATAGTCAGGATTGGGGTGGGGTATATTTCCACAGGACAAAAAATGCCTAAAATACTCAGAACCACAGGCTAGAGGGGAGCAAAATGTCAGTCCTGAGGTAAAGGGTAATGAAAAGATATATTACAAATGGGGTTCAAGCCCTAGTTAAGCATCTTTGGAGTTAAGACCAACTTGTCTAGATACAACTCCCAAGATAATTAGTAGAGTCTCATAATGTACCAAAGCACTTCGAACAAATATAATATGAAAGAAAATTAATCAATATTACCTAATGAAGGAGAAAAATGAAAGAAAACTTTCCTGTGGACCCCTCCAAAAATAATGAAAAAATAGCAAGAATCCAGAATGACTCAAAAGAGAAATAGAACTCAAACTAAGAAATTAGTAATGTTTTTAAGTCAGAAATCAGAATTCTCAATTAAAAACATAAACAGAAAAGTAAAAAAAAAAAGAAAACATGATGGAAAATCTCTACAAAGAAGTAGAAACTGCAAGAACATATTTAGAATGCAAAGATATTAAGTGGTCAAAAATTTGGAAAAGAAGGAAAAAGGTGCAAGGTTAAAAAAAATCACGACTTCTATACAACCTATTGCATAGAATAGACTGAAGTTAGAATATGCAAGGATAATTTAAGGACTATAGATCTCCAAGAAAAAGCAAACAAATGTAAATGTAAAAAAGCCTTTTAAATAAATTTAAATTAAATTTAAAGTAAATTTTAGTAAATAATACAAGAACTTCCTCTTCTCCACTTTTGAACAGACAACTAAATATTGGTATGTCATATCCACAAATTGCAGCTGGAGGGTTTTGTTTTTAAAGTTTGCAAATCTAGTAAAATTAAGTTGAACTTATGTGGGTAAATTTACCAACTTAAATAACAAAAAACTAAGGTTGCAAACAACCAGAAGACCTTCAAATGTGAATGAAAGCTAATTTGAAAAATACAAAATTATTCAATGTTTACAAAAAATCAGATGAAATATTGGAATATTATACTCCCAAAACAAAGGAACTGGTTACAATCCAAAATATTATAACCTGCAACCCTGAAGCCAATAATCAATGAAAAAAGATGACTATTTAATAAAATGGAGGCATTTGAGGAATTCTTGATAATTCAAACCCCAAAATGAAAAGATTATTCATCTTCTAAACAATCCCCAAAAGCAACAGCATAAGAAGGATAAATACAATTCTCAAGAAAATACAAACTAGAAATAAAATCTCTAATGTTGTTGTTCTTGTTGTTGTTTTAAAGAGACTTCTTCATTTAAGAGGTAAAGCAAAGGACAAAAAAAGGGGGATCACTGACAGACAAAAAAATTTGTGATTTAAAAGTATTTAAAGAAAGGCAAAACATTTGAATGAATATTCTATGGATGAAATCCCCGGGACACCTTTAATGAATCATTTTGTGTGTGTGTGTGTGTGTGTGTGTGTGTGTGTGTGTGTGTGTGTGTGTGTGTGTAAAAGAATAACAGGAAATTGTAGGAATGGAGAAAGGAGAGCCCAGGTGATGCACGCCTGCAAAGTTCACAGTTGAACAGTAAGGGGATAATAATTTCTGTAGCTTCTAAACAAGGTGGGGATTTTTGGAGAAAAGGACAAAAGCAATCAAGGAGAGGAGCTGGGATGACTTGGTGGGATGTGTTCCTCATTCCAGAGTAGAAATAGAAAAGGTTCCCCCCGTAACAGGGAGAGTGCTGACATTTATTCTGTAATGAGCGCTGTCAATGGTATTGCTGCTGCTTGGCCTGAGTGCAACCTTCCCCCATCTCTCCAATTCCCTGTTAGGACCTGAGCTTGGTCCCACTGCCTCAGGGTGAGGCTACCATGGCAATACCATTGTCCTTTTATTCTGGGAACTGTCCTGGGATCCCTCATCCATTCTTCCATAGAAGTTGCAAAAAGAAAACAATGGAATCTTTTTCTCCTTTTAAACCAATTCAGAGACATTGTTCTCAGAAACTGGGGTACATTTGTCCCATTTGTCCCCATCTGTGATAGAAAAGTCCCTGAGACGGGCAGCTAGATGGCACAGTGGTAAAGCACCGGCCCTGGATTCAGGAGTACCTGAGTTCAAATCCGGCCTCAGACACTTGACACTTACTAGCTGTGTGACCCTGGGCAAGTCACTTAACCCTCATTGCCCTGCAAAAAAAACCCAACCCTCCCCCCCAAAAAATCCAAAACAAAACAAAACAAAACAAAAAAGCCTCTGAGATTCCGGAGAGGATTAAACAATGACTTCTCTAGTGAATTAAATGAAAAATTTCTACCTCAATCCCCAATTCAGGTGGCATAGTTCCCAAAAGCCTGCCAAGTGCCACATAAAATGGTAAGAATTTCTGTCAGCCGTTATTAGAAAATCCAAAAATTCCAGTTTTTAGGAGAGATCCAGGTCTACCACAGTTTGTGGACTAAGAGATCATTATCATCCCCCAATACAAAAATTGTGCAAATTCAGCAAATAAAATTTTATATCATTTATCATATTCAGGGCACAGTTTGATAAAATAACTGCTTTTTGCAATTGAATAAAAATTACTAATTAAGTTTATCTTCTGTATACTCACTGAATGCATCTTTGAGACAACATCAGCAACAGAAAGGATGATAAGAGATATTTATTCCATTGAAATCATGGTCTCTTCTGTATTAAAATGTGCTTCACATTGCTTGTATGCCCTAAATGAAAAATTACATGCTGTTACATTTAGTCTACCTTTCCACAACTACAAAAAGATATATTTGGGAGTGTCTGTTGTCTGAAACTAACTAAGTGACTAGCAGGTGGCTAAAAACTCACTCTAATATCATTGTGAACATCATTTTTAAAATGGCTATGAAGAAAATTACTACTGAGTGATATTTTGGTAAGGCTGGAGAGAAAGGACTTATAATTTTGATAAAGGCTTCATCTATAAATTAGGCCTAATAATACTGACCCACACCACAAAGATTCATGTGAAGATGAACCAAAATGTTTTTACAACATTTAGCAAACTCAAATTGCTCCTTAGATACCAAATTTGTGATTTCTAGACTGAGAGGAAAATTTATAAAGCGTGAGTTTCCTTTTTAGCCATTTATGTGTGTGTTGGTTTCCTATTTATGTGTCAATTCCTAGGTACTATATGCCTTGGGGAACACACTAAACATGTTAGAGATTGTTGGAAAATGAAGATTTTGAGGGGCTTGTGGCCCAATAATAGCATGATATCTTAAAGACATGTGATACTTTTATTTTATTATTATTATTATCATTATTTTGCTAAGCCAATTGGAGTAAAGTAACTTGCCCAGGGTCACACAGCTAGTAAATGTCAAGCATCTGAGGTCAGATTTGATTTTAGGTCCTCCTGAATCCTGGGCTGGTGCTCTATTCATTGTGCCACCTAGGTACTCCGAGACATGTCATACTTTTGAGGTTAAATCTTTGACAGTGTCCCTAGAAGCATCTAAAGTTTTTTAGAGAGGTTTGAGCCAAGTGATCAATTTCCATTTCTTATTGAAGTGATTTTGGGGTCAGTACAATGCCACCTCCAGCTTTCTAATGACATCTTTGGAATAAACACTTCAAGATGGAATAGTCTGGTACAAAGAGAATTAATTTTTCCTACCATCATCATGTATAGTACTTCTTACTTTCCAATAAATTACATAGTTGCTGTCCTTTGAACTTAAGAGGTCTATCATAATATGAGTAATCTTTCTTGGAGCAATAGATTGAGTCTGTCTAAGCAATGTTTCTTTACACACTGATGCAGACAAGAAAGCATTCTCTGTGTTTGGCTCTATTGTTGGAAAACAATAAATGGAAAACAACTACTTACATATACAATCATTGTTCTCTTTCTCAATAAAAAAGTATGTTCTAAATTTTTTTTCTCAGCTTCAAAGTCCATGCACTCCATTTCCTGAAGTGTATAATGATGCAGGCTCTTACTCAAATAATGAATGTTACTGTAAAACCTATGTGCTCTTAATATTCCCTGGAAATTAAACAAGTACAGTTTTGTCTTTAAAATACTCACCTACTAATATTCACAACATGTGATCTCTTCTAGGTATTTCAGCTGCCTTTGAACCTATAGATTGTTTGGGAATGATTCACAGTAAGTGTCCTCTTTCTCCTTTAGTTTCTCTGAATTGAGAAGCCCCTCAGGGATGCTGACAGAGAAAGGAAAGGAAGTAAGCTTGACTGACCATAGTCTAGTAAGTTCACAGTTTAATTGAGTAATGGACCTTTATGTTATACATCATGACCCTGGACCAATAATCATTTCTGAGAGATGGACAGTTTGAAAACATGCTCTAGTGTCAACCAAAATGGAACATAACATAATCTCTTTGTTGATTTACAGGGTAATTTGGCACAATGATATTAAGCTACATTTAGAGGTGGTGTATGGATTTAATTCATTGTTTGTTAAATTTTAGTAGTTGTACATAGTAGTTACACATATTCAAGTTAACTTTTCTTATTCTTTTCCATTTTTATTTAAATGTGATAAGAAGCTTTTCTTGACTCTCCTAGGTTAAAAAGATAATCTGTGATCTGGATATAGTTTTAATGCTTCTTCTTTGCAACACACCTTTACTGTGCAGATACTGCTTCCACATTGCTTATAGAAGTGGGGTTTGGGGAATGGGGGAGTGACACAGGCAACATAGTGCAGCAGAAAGCCCCCCCTCCCAACTGAATTTGGAATCGAAGGATCTAGATTCAAAGCCAAACTCTATCACTTACTACTCTGACACTTCAGCAATTCACTTGAACTTTGTAGGCCCCGATTTTTTAATTTGTAAAATTACAGCTTTGGCCTGGATTACCTTTGAAGTCTCAGATTGAACTTCATAGTATCATAGGTGGAAGAGACTTAAGCAACTCTCTAGTGTCACCCCCTAGTTTTATAAATGAGGTAACTGAGGACCAGAGAGTATGAACACCCCGTGTAAGATAACAAGGTACTAAATGTTAGAAGTATAATGTGAATTCAGGACCTCTGACTCCAGAGTCAGTATTCTTTACACCATGTGACCCTATGTAGGATTTGATGATCCTGTTATATAATATAGTGGCAGCAAGGAATAATCAGAAAAGTGAGAGTGAAAAAGTCAAACAGGGACATATATGATGGTGGCAACTGGAACACAATTCCACTCAATCTGCTGCATGGGTAAGCCATACGCAGAGGACGTAAAATACCTCCTTTGTCCCCTCTACCTCCACTATGACCACACAGCTAAGATAAGGAAATCATCAAAATCCTAACTTACATTTTATACCAGATCCCGTATTTTAGCTCCTATGTTGTGAGTAAGCAGGGACCCCCATGCTGAGAGATCCTGGTCCACCCAGCATCAGGAACTTACCTCACAAAACCTTGTTCCTGCCAGAGGATCTGAACTCTGACCTCAGCACATTCTATTCATGGACTGCCTTCAAAGCATGTCAATCAATGGACTTGAATTCTACCAGCCAATTAGCTTGGAGCGTTGTGTAGGGACTGCCTGTGTTCCAGACCCACAGGGAGCTTTCACTCTTAGAGGCATAGGAATTTCCTCTTTGGGTGAGCCTGAGACTCACAGATGAAGGGGGCTTTTTCTCTTTTCTCTCCCTTAGATCCTAGCTAGGCTTTCCTATCTTTCAGAGGCATGTGTTCTCTCCTTACTAACATCTAATATACTTTAATAAATGCTTAATGCCCAAAACTGGTTCTAAAACTTCTAATTTATAAGTAAACTCTAGCTAATTTTCCCTACACTTGTAACAGAGATAGACCAACACACATTTAGTTTTACTCATCACACATATTGACTCTAGATTTTCTTCATTTGACTTCTGATCAATCCTGAGAGAAGCATAATTTGAACATTCCATGGAAACTGTACTGTTGCACTCCTTTGTTTGCTCAAGGAAGGAGTAAATTTGTATATATCTTAGGATTCCTAGGTTCAGATAAACCTATGTCTAGGTGACTTCTGAGATCTAGGACAAGTACAGAATTACAGTTGCTTGGTAGATGTTTATTGTTCATTGTCTTCTTGTCAATAATTTATGTTTATTATCAATTCTAATGCTGTATACAGTGTTCTAGAATATGCATCTGCTTCCAGTAGAAGCCAACTGCATTATGTCAAGGTTATATGTTCAGCATTCATTGAAAGACACTTCTAAGGAGACAGGACTAGATGATGGTGGGGGCTCAGAGCTAAGGTATGATTGGTAGATTCACATATCCACACACTAGATAGTGAGTGGTCTGGCCTATCACAGAGCGATAGATCTTGGAGACAGAAGGTCACTGAATCTCTGGTAACCACAGAGAGCAAGGCATTTACTTAACACTTCTGCCCCATCAGGGTATAAATAAACTATCAGAGTAAGCATGGGACTTCTAAGATGCCTATACCATCTGGAGGTTAAATTTAAATCACCTACTAGAGAAAACAAAAATGGCATTTTTCTCTCCTCAACTTTTTACTTCACTCACCAAAGTAAAAAGTAAGACTTAAAACCAATTTCAATAGAAGACTACTATGATTTAAACATATTGTGCAAGTTCATAAATCAAAAGACAGAAGTAACAATTGAGCAACACATTCAAATACCACCCACCTAACTTCATTTATCCATATTGTACAAAGTCCTTTGTTTTTATCCCATATGGTCAGGACCCACTATTCCTCTTCTCTATTGACAAATCCTTCTTGCTTTTCAGGGAGGTGATTTTGTCCAAATTATCTGGAGGAAAGGTGGAAGCAAGGTTGAAAGAATAATGAGACTACATCTTCTGTTTTTGGTATCTGACCAGTGACTTGCAACAAAGCCAAGTTAAGAATGGAAAAAAAAGTCCTGAATCCATACTGGGGTTGTGAATACTAGTAAGCCCTCACTATCCACCCAGTCATCCCCACAACTGTCATTAAAGACGTATTGGGCCAAAGCCCTCACTATCCACCCAGTCATCCCCACAACTCTCATTAAAGACGTATTGGGCCAAAAGGCCACCCTCTTTAGGAAGATGGCCATTACAGGCAGACACTGCCTCTTCAAGGAAGCCAATCCATTTTATAAGAGGAAATCAACAAGCTGGTCTTTAAAAAATCTATTCCAGCATGTAATGAAACCAGCTGCCTGAAGGTGACCAACCAAATAAATGCCAGATGATATCATGAAATTTAGCCCAATCCTGAAACATGCTAAAGATAAAGTGGGGCTCTTGTCATGAGGAAGGATTCTGTCCAATGAGTTATTCCATTACGCCAATGGTGAACACTGGCATAACCCACACAAGTATGCAAACAAGTGTAACAGGGAAGTTCTGCCACTGATGCTTTCCCAATGAAGTTAGGGAGAGGTTCATGACAGTTCAGTCACTGAGCCTTTTGGCTCCCCAGGACATGGTGTGGGCCTTATAGTCCCTATAAATGATGATTCTTTCCACCCACACCAGGAAACCCCACAGGGTATCCAGATGGTCCAAAACCCAGTCCACCAAGAAGACTGCTCCTTTCCCCCACCCAGAAGAGATCGAGTAGAAAGGTGGCCGAAAATTTGATATTCTGACCTCAAAGAATAGAGAAGTCCACAGACTAGGTATTAGGGCAGTCTGAAACATTCAAATCATTGCCAGGAGGCAGTTAAAGGGCCAGAGCAAACAGTGGTAAGGGGAAGAGGCTTAATAGGGACATCATTCCCAGGGAGATTAGCAAGCATTTTATGCAGGGTATAGGCATCAGAGGACATGGGAGTAACACATTCCTGGGTCCTGTATATGTTTTTAAAGTTCATGTCAGTTATAAGAATGAAAAATCTCAGAAATGCTTCCAGGGATGCAATATTGCTTAATACAGGATGACTGCCAAATCAAGAGGCTTCTAGTGAGCTTTCCCCCTTGTAATGACCCTGGTTGACATAAGGAACATTAAACCAGGAAAAAAAAAATCCTCAATAAATTCAACAAATCTACCTTCACTATAAAGTCAGACTTTAATAGGTATCTAGCTGGTCCTCCTTTATTTAATGTCCCCCAGGAGCTCCCCCCAAACATCCCACCTTCATTGGGGTTCAAATTCTAACCCTAATCAGGTCCCCGGGGATGAAGTTCCAACATACCCCTAAAAGTCTTATCCCTATCTCCTAGACAGAAAAGGCTGTCACCTGGGCCTGTGGCCTCTGATCTCCTTTGTATCTGATGGAAAAAACCAAATGATATTCAGGAACTTGGCCCCACTTCTTATATTCTTTAAATTCCATAAAATCTAGAAAAAGGGAATTAGTGAAAGAGGGGAAGGTTTTTCAACTTCTTCCTCCCCTTGGTATTTCCTAACCAGAGTGCTAAAATGCTAGCTGCCAATCACCTTTATCAATCTTTATTTTAATAACCATATCCATAATTTGCCCTGAGACAAAATCTCTTGTCCCCTCCTTTTAGAGTGGGCTATCTGGGAGGATAGCACTACTGATGTCTGCTTAATATCAAGGAGACCAAACCTATGAAAATATATCCTCTGGAGAGAGCATGAGGGCTAGGCCAAAAATGAGTGGGAGGAGTCAGGAAAGGATTAATTCCCTAGTCTCTATGTTCCTGACAAACTTGAATTTCCTGGGGTAACAAAATTGAGAGTTCTACTTCTCCTCCAGGGGAAGGTGAAATAAAATTGTTTTTGTCTTGCTGTCTCATCAAGCATATGGGGCCAACCCCTGTGGGTCTTCGGGGCCCCTCATTTATTCCATCAGTGAAATCCATCCCACAGGGCCCATAATTCCTTCACTCTTGAATAAAAGGACCAATGTTAGGCCACCCTGCTGATAAGAGCTCCTCATTCTTCCTTAGCTCTCCACTGCTATCCTTCCCCCTCCTAAGCTAGGAAGGAGGATAATAACATCAATAAGATCACCCAAACCTTCTGGCTTCACCAAATGTTTTTTGTCCCAGAGCACTTTGCTCCCATATTCAAGGTCAGAATTTGTAAGGATTGAGTCATTGAGGTAAATTACAAACAAACAAATGCAACTTTCTTTTACTAAAAACAAACTAACACAGCATAAATATACATTGACAAGTACTTCCGGGGAAACAAACTCAGGTTAATAACAACTGTAGGCACAGGAATATAAAATCCATCAGGTATAAAAAGCCACACACCATTCTTGATACTATTGTCAAAGATACTGGTAGAAATAGGATTCACCGGAAAAAGGGTAGACCTTAGTGCATTTTTCCTCTTCCCCTCTCTTTATCCCCATGCCCATGGCTAAAGGCTGCATATATGGTTGTTCGTTTGTTTGTTTGTTTGTTTTTCTGTGGGGCAATGAAGTTTAAGTGACTTTCCCAGGGTCACAACTAGTAAATGTCAAGTGTCTGATTCTGGATTTGAACTCAGATTCTCCAGAATCCCAATGCCAGTGTTTTATCCACTATGCCACCTTGCTGCCCCCTGCATACATGTTTTAAAAATCACTAACAGCATGGGACCTCCTCAGCCTCTTCAGATCCAAAGCCTAGAGAGAACAAGAAATAACTACTGCAAGACAGACTTGATTGAACAATTGCTGGGAATTCCCTTCTGACTTATAGCTGAAACCTCATATGTATTTTGCTTCCCCTATTAGAATGTGAGCTCCTCAAGAAAAAAAAATTGTCTTGATTTTTTTCTTTTTATCCCCAACACTTAGCACTATGCTTCACACATAATAAGCACTTACTGAATGCTTTTCCATTAAATAATTTAGCCAGTCAACATTAGAAGGAACAGGTACAAAAGAAAAGGAAAAATAAATAGTAGGGCTAGATGACAGAATTAGTGAAGTAATTGTAGAAAAGTGAAGCAAAAAATTACTCAAATGCAGAATGGAATGGTTGTACCCAAGCATGCTCTAGGAGGAATTTATACTCCCTTTTATATCTCAAGAAGATGTAACAAGTTATAAAGTCTTCATTGACTTTCTAATGAAGGCTGTTCAGTCACTGGACTATTTCACATGACTAAACTGCTTTGGGCTTGGCATACACAGGCATGGATGAAGGGGCTACTTACAGATGAAAAGGAAGAAGAGTGTGGTTAGATTTTATGTAATCTTTTCCACTGGAGGTAGTATCCACCTGGATAACATTATATATCCATAACAAAGTCTTAAAGAATATTATACTGATAACACTGAGCCCCAGAATATTGCCAAGCCTCATAAGCAAAATCCATAGCAGAGGGAAAGAGATTAATTTAATTAATGATCCACACTACAAAAAACAAAATGAGTGAAAACATGTTTTATCTAGACAATAACATAATAGCTGTCACTTAAGTAGTGTTTTGAGGTATATAGAGTCCAATTAAGTCAACAAGCATTTATTAAGCCCTTACTGTGTACCAAACACTCTGCTAAATGCTGGGGACATAAATACAAACTAAATGAAAGATAGTATTTACCCTCAAGGAGTTTACATTCTAATGTGGAAAGATAATATGTAAAGGGGAGGTTAAAACCTGGTGATAGGGGCATGATAGAGAGGAGAGAATGATGAATGAGCATAGCTAATTGAAGGGATGTTCATCAATTAGAGAATTGCTGAACAAGTTATGATATATGATTGTGATGGAATACTATTGTTAGTACAAGAAAAAATAAGGGAGATGATTTCAGAAAAACACCTGGGAAGATTTAAAAGAACTGATGCAAAATGAAGTGAACAGAACCAGGAGAAGATTGTACATAGTAACAGTAATAATGTAACAATGGTAAATTCTGAAAGACTTGACACCTCTGATCAATACAAGGATCTGTGACAATCCCAAAGGACTCCTGATAAAAAATGCTATCCACCTTCAAAGAGAGAAAGAGAACTAATGAACTATGAATACAGATTAAAGCATATATACATATATATATATATATACATATATATATTTACTTACTTTCATTATTTTCCTTACTTTTTTTTTCAACATGGTTAATATGGAAATATGTTTTGCATGACTTCACATGTATAATAACATTGCTTACTTTTTCAATGGGAGGGAGAGGGGTTGGAAGGAAGGAAAATTTGACAATTTTTTTTAAATGAATGTTATTTTTTTTAATGGAACAAAAAAGAATGAATATAGCTAGCCTGGGCACTTCATCAAAATAAAGGAAGAATGGACTAATGGGAGGAGATGATATCATTTTCTAGCTTGAGAATGCTAAGACCTGACTGTCAGTTGCTCAGGAGTCATTTCCTCCACCCTTCTTCATTCTTCTTTGATTCTCCTCATCCTCTCTTTGTCACTTTCCATTCTCTTGTGTTGGAGAAGTTCAGAGTCTAGAGAACACCCTCTCTAGACACCACTGGCTGCCTCTTGAGAGTCCAGCTATTCCCAATAGAAATTCTTTTGGCTAGGTCTTATAACTATTAGTCCCATTTTACAGTGAAAAATGAACAAACCTAATGAAAAATGAAAGAACCCAAGCCTCATAGAGTTTGTTCCCCATGATCAAATAACTAATATGTATAAAAGCTGATATTTGAGAATGTCTCCTAATTTAAACTCCTCAGTGCCTCTTGGTTGGTAGCTTGGTGATCATCTATATTCCTATATATTGTCCAGGACCTGGAGAATGGAAAGTGATGGGATGGGACCTGACTGGATCATATTTGGGACATTGCATAGTGCTTTCAATGCTCCTAGGCTACTTACTGCTGCAAGAGCCCATCACTTTAATACCACTACTCTTCTGATGATAGCATATAGCAGTGAATCACAGAGAATCCTAATCTCAGAATAATTAAAATTACAAATAACCCAAAGGGCAATGAGTTGAGTGTGGTGGGAGTAAGTAGGCTGTAGCATGAGAAATGACATAACAAACAAATTTTTATTCCATGTTATCAGGATATAACTGACAAGAGGAACTCTGATTTATATAATTTCATAGCCTGTGATTTTGTAAGCATCTTAAGAATGATGATAACAGCAGTGTTAATAATTTTAAATTTCAAAACAAGTTGAAATTGAAATGTCAAATAAGCAAATAAAGTTTTTGCATGTTAAAAAATCTTTGTTGTGCTTCTCCTACTATAAAATATTTAATAGTTCTGAGAATTAGTCACTGCCAAAGCAAGCTAGTTGCATTTAAAGCATCAAAATCACAAGAGGATATGAAATGACAAACACAAAAATATTCATCAGCTTTTATCATTAGAAAAATAGAAACAACAAAGTATTAAAAAGTAGTAATGTAATAAAGAAATTTTGAGTTTTTAGTACCCAAATACTGAAACAGCTTCAAGAGTTTGGATTCAGCTCAAAAAGGAAATTGATCAAATAAAGGTTTGGCTAGATTTAATGAAGTGATAAAAGGAAGGGAATGGGATAGCAAGGGATGGGGGAGGAGGGAGTTAAAGCCTTGAGGTAAGAACTAAGACCATGGAAATTATATGTTCAATTACAAGACTGGTCCTGAAAAAGTGCTTTAAATCTCTCCGACCATTCATGAGAATCTACACACAATACTGCCTTAATGTCTTTGGGAACAGGTACAATATAAAAGTACAACAGTAACAAATAGGACCAGTGAAAAAGCCTCTCTGTATCCTTGACTTAACTTGACACTTTTTTTTTCCTTCTTCTGGATATTCCGACTTTACCTGCTTATTTTGAAATTAAGGGAACGTAACTATTGCAGAGAAATAAAATGAAGATCATGCTATATGGAAACATCTTAACATTGAGATTGCTGCTGTACTCTTTCCACACCTTGTTGTTCTTCTGACTGTGTGGGATAGGAGGTGAGCAATAGAAAGGAGAAATAGAATTCGAGACAGAAGGTATGGCCACTAACAAGGCAATTCTCTAAAACAACATGCTATAGATGTTTAGTTGCTCTATCTGCATCCATTACAGGGAGTTTCCTTACCAGGAGTTCCCCTACAATAGTTGTCCCTAGTAATATTGAAAATCGCACCTCTTGGTTTCTCATTTAGTTCTATACTCTAAGACCATGCTTACCTTGCCCATCTTTATCCCCAGCTCTATCAGGAACTACACACAAGATACCTGGCAAGAGTAAAGGGAGTAGCATACACTGTGAAAAAAATCACACCCAAAGCTATGATAACTAGATAAAGAGTCAATTGAACTAGAATCCAAGATCAGAACTGAGAACAAAGGTCAAGATTAGGACAATACAAACAGCCAGAACCAACAATGTGTTCGGTTTCTTGTTCTCTTTTTGTTTTTTAAGTGTTTCAACTATCAAGCATGACAGGATCAGTGTTTTCTTGAAGCTCCTTTCATTCTGCGTATAACAAGGGGAAGCTTTATCTAAAATAAAAAAAAGTTTCCCTTAGGACCTGGTTCATCTTTTGTCGCAACCTTACCTGACACAACTTACTGGTCATCTAAGGGTTTTAAAAGCTTCAGCCATGTGGAAGCTAGGCCTTTTTTTAAACATTTGTTTTTATTTATTTTATTTTCTATATTTTTTGCAGGGCAATGGGGATTAAGTGACTTGCCCAGGGTCACACAGCTAGTCTGAGGCCAGATTTGAACTCAGGTACTCCTGAATCAATCCAGGGATGGTGCTTTATCCACTGAACCACCTATCTGGCCCCAGGAACCTAGGCCTTTAGAACATTATGGATTTCTGAAGCCTACATGAGAAACTAACAGTGCCCTGCCTTGTTGTCAAGACATGTTTCCAGATGTATAGGAGTGGGGCTCTGGCCAAAAAAGCCAAGTACCACTGTATCTTTGTTGCATATCCTTGCTGTTTTGGGGCAAAAGAACATTGTGTTCAATGATTTGAGAATGTCTTGTTTCACTCCTACATTAAACCTCTTGGGGCTATACCTCCACAGCATTTATTTTTCCCCCTTTCCATTCCCATTACATCAATATTGTAAAACAAAGAAACAAACAAAAGACTTAAGAACTCTTATCAATTAAATGACTGACCATGATAACAGAAGACTGATCAAGAAGGACATTGACTTCCTCATGACAGAGAAATGAAGAATAAGAGACATATTTATGGACCTAATCAATATAGGGATTTATATTTCTTGGTCTCTTTGCAAAGGATTGCATAGTACTCTAGGATTCAGGGCTCAGTAAATTGCTGCTCAAGGGCCAAATCCAGTAAAAAAAAAACAACCAAAACAAAATGTTATTAGCTCATGGGAAGTAAACAAACAAACAAAAAATGTATGGTAGATTGGATCTGGCCTTTGGACAAAAGTTTGAAGACCACTGTTCTAGGTAATAGCTTTGATACAAAATGTCCTAATGAGAAATTTCCTAATTGTACCTGAAACATAATAATATGATTTTTCCCTGACCCAGACTTCAAACTGAATTGACTTAGATCTTTTAAGTCACATCAATTAATTTGTATAATGTTGAGGTACAATATGTAGAACATTACAAATATTTTCAGACTTTTAAAATATAAATATGTATGTGTATATGCATATATATGTGTATATATGTATATGTTACTCCATATATACACATATATATGCATGCATGCATGCATACAATTTAGTTTGGCATGACCTGCCATCTGGCATACTGGCTTTCTGTAATCATTCCTTTTCTAGATGGTTACAAATCTCTCTTTAGTAGCAACATCAAACTTAATGAACTATAATTTGCAAATGTCATTCTGTTGCTTTAAAAAAAATATAAGACACATTTCCTTTTCTAGTCCTTTGGCACTTTCCTCATTTTCCATAGTCACTAACAGTGAATCAGCAAGTCCTAAAACCTTTTCTTCTCAGATCTTCCATACTTATTATCTGGGGAAAAATATCTGCCCTGTAATCCTGGCTCCCAAGCCTTCTTGCCTTAAAATTTCAGATCCAGGGATCATGTCACCTGTGCTTAGAACCAAAAAGGGCAAAAGAAACAAATGAAAACCCAAATCCTTTTTCTTGGAGCTACAGGGCCTGTTGGGAGAAGGAAAAGGTAGCTCTTCCACCTACCTAGCTTTGTGCATGGTGCCCATTCTGTATATGAATGAGACCTTCATCTATTGTATACCTCTGGGAAGAAAGAATGAGACTGTCCTATTCTGGTAGAGTTAGAAGATGCAAGTTGTTCCAACAACTGAGCCAATGGAAAGAAGTTTTCCCTACCCACATGAAAGGGGAAAGCAGAATGTCTTCTCCCAGAAACAGTTTTGTTCTGGGTGCTCTTCTCTCTATATACTGCTTTACTTAGTGATCTAATAAGCTCCCATGAATTTAATTACTATCTCTATACTGATGATTCTTAAATCTACCTTTCCTGCCTCAATCTCTCTGCTGATGCACAATCTCGCATCTCCAACTGCCTTTCAGACATCTCAAACAGGATGTCCAGTAGACAACTTAAACTCAATATGAACAAGAGAGAAATCATTATTTTCCCCCAGAACCCTACCCTGCCCCTCCTACCCTTCCCTTTTACTATAGAGGGCAACACCATTCTCTCAGTTCCTCAGGCTCACAACCTAGAAGACATTCTGGATATTTCACTATTTCTCACCCCTCCCGCCACACAATATCTAAGCTGTTGCCAAGGTCTGTCTATTTATCTTTGAAACATATTTTAAATGTCCCCCCTTCTCTCTTCTGACACTGCTATCACTCTAGGGTAGGCTCTCATCACCTTATATCTTAGTTATTACAGTAGCCTGCTGGTGAATCTACCTGCCTCATTCCATCCTACTCCAATCCATCCACCATTCAGCCTCTAAAGGGATTTTCCTAAAGTGCAGGTCTGATCACATCACCCCTCTCTTCTACTCAATAAATTCCAGTGGTTT
This sequence comes from Dromiciops gliroides, assembly GCF_019393635.1. NCBI lineage: Eukaryota > Metazoa > Chordata > Mammalia > Microbiotheria > Microbiotheriidae > Dromiciops > Dromiciops gliroides. The sequence goes on from NC_057865.1 coordinate 177,525,569, forward strand.
CTTGTTTCTTCCAGGAACAAATACAAAATGCTTTGTTTGCAAAGTCCTTCATAACCTACCTTCTTTCTACTTTTCCAATCTTTTTTCACTCTACTCCCTGACAAATAATCTTCAATCCAATGACACTAGTACCCTTTAATCCAGTGAAACTGTCTTCCTGGCTGTTCTATGAACAACACATTCTATTTCTCAACTTCAGGTATTTCCTTTTGCTGTTCCCAATGCTTAGAACACTCTCCTTTTTTGTCTCTAACTACTGACATTCCTGGCTTCCTTTAAGTCCCAATTAAAATCCTGCCTTCTAACAGAAGCCTTCCCTAATTCCTCTTAAATCCAATGTCTTCTATCTTAATTATTCCTAATTATCCTGTAGATAGCTTCTTTTATTTGTTTGCATATTGTTTTCCTCTCCCCATTACAGTGTAAGCTTCTTGAGGGCAGGAACTGTCTTTTGCCTCTTTTTGTATCCCCGGTGTTTAATGCCTCACACATAGTTTTGTTGTTGCTTCAGTTATGTCTCACAGAAAGTAAGCATTAAATAAGTATTGATTGATTGATTGCCATCTCCTGTATGGGTGCCTCCATCTTACTGGGCATGCATGAAGTCACATTCCATAAAGGTAAAATGAAACAGACCATTCCCTCAAGGAACTTACAATCTACCAGGGAAGACAACATCCACATACATGTTATTGTTCAATCATTTTCAATTATGTCTGACTCTTTGTGACTTGCTTTGGAGTTTTCTTGGCAAAGATGCTAGACTGATTTGCCATTTCCTTCTCCAGCTCATTTTACAGAAAAGGAAACTGAGGCAAACAGGGTGAAGTGAGTCACACAACTATTAAGTATCTGAGTCTAAGATTCCAGGGTGGAGCCAAGATGGCAGAGGAAAGGCAATAAGCTCTAGGAACTCATGACATGATCACTCCAAAAAACCTCCAAATAATTCCATAAGACAATTTCTGGAGCAGCAGAACCCACAAAAGAATGGGGTGAGACCATTTTCCAGCTAAAGACAGCTTAGAAGGTTGGCAGAAGTGGACTGCTGTGCCAGGGTGGGAATGGAGTCCAGCCCCTTGGTCACACTGACACAGATCCAGTCCCAGACAGGCCAAGCCAGAGAAAGAGACCCCACACACACACACACCCAGAGTTTCTGAATCAGCTGCAGCAACAGTATCATCTGCAAGTAAGCTAATGGTCTGGTGAGAGGGTTGAGCGGTTTGCCAAGGGGAGATTATAGGGGTCTCTGCTCGTGCTGAGGTGGAATTTAGGTGTTTCACCCCTGATGGGAAAAAAGAAGTAGGCTTGAGTGGCAGTGGCCCAGGTGGGGGAGGGGTACAGGCTCCTCAGAGCTAACAACCACAGCACACAAAGTTTTGCTGCCTGGTTAATTAGCAAGTTGGCCTGGGGTTATCTATAGACAAAAGAAAAGGCCAGTTGAGTGAAGAACCTACCCCTCCTTAAATTGTACCGCCTTAGACCCCCTGAAAGTTGGGACATCCTGGAAGCATGCCACACTTTAAGAAGGAGTTAAAAGTCAAGTAAAAGACAGGCAAGATGAGCAGACAGAGAAAAATGCAGACCATAAAAAATTTATTTAGTGCCAAGGAAGATCGAGGTGCACCCTCAGAAGAGGATAGCAACATCGGGGCTCCTACATCCAAAGCTTCCAAGAAAAATATGAACTGGTCTCAGGCCATGAAAGTGCTCAAAAATAACTTTGAAGATAAAATAAGAGAGGTAGAGGGAAAAGTAAGAGAGATAGAGTAAAAAATAGAAAGAGAAATGAAAGTGATGGAGGGTCATGAAAAAAAAAATCAACAGCTTGAAAAGCCAAATTGGCCAAATGGAAAAGGAGGTACAAAAGCTCTCTGAAGAAAATAATTGCTTAAAAATTAGGATTGAACAAGTAGAACCAAATGACTTTATGAGAAATCAAGACACAATAAAGCAAATCCAAATGAATAAAAAATAGAAGGAAATGTGAAATATCTCCTTGGAAAAACAGCTGACCTGGAAAATAGATCCAGGAGAAATAATTTGAAAATTATTGCTCTACCTGAAAACCATGATCAAGGAAAGAGCTTAGATATTATCTTCCAGGAAATTGTCAGGGAAAATTGCCCTGATATTCTAGAAGCATAAGGTAAAATAGAAATTGAAAGAATTCACAGATCACCTCCTGAAAGAGATCCCAAAATGAAAACTCCAAGGAATATTATAGCCAAATTCCAGAGCCCCCAGGTCAAGGAGAAAATATTTCAAGTAGCCAAAAAGTAACAATTTAAGGACTGTGGAGCAACAGTCAGAATAGCACAAGATCTAGCAGCTTCTACATTAAAGGATTGGAGGGCATGGCATATGATGTTCCAGAGGACAAAGAACTGGGATTACAACCAAAAAATCACCTACCCAGCAAAACTGAATGTAATCTTTCAGGGGGGGAAAAATGGGACTTCTATGAAAAGACCTGAACTGAATGGAAAATTTAATTTTCAAATATAAGACCCTAGAAAAGCATAAAAAAAGGTAAACAGGAAAAATAAATTAAGAGGGATGTTAAAAGGTTAAACTGTTTACATTCCTACATGGGAAGATGATATATCTAACTCATAAGAAATTTCTCAGTATTAGGGCAGATGATAGAAATAAATTTGTACTTCAGGAAATCCATACAAGTTGGAAGGTTCTAATTCTTAATATTATAAAAAGTTTCTACAATGCAGAAGTGGGGGTAGGCTAAAACAGGAAGGAGAGAAGGTCTGAGACCAAGCTTGTCTTTCCCAGGGGGAGGTACAAAGAGCAGAGCATGGGGTCTGGAAACAGACTACTTGACTGACTGTTGTGGGACTCTGGGGGCTCTTTAGTTAGCCCCCAAATCCACCCAACCCCTTCCAACTGATTGCCCAGTGACTTCCAGAGAGGGAAGTGGGAGGATGGAGTCCTTGGCTTCAGGATTACAGCTTTAGGAGCTAAGGAAAAAAAGTCACCCCTAGAAGAGCTAAGTCACCATCCCATGCCCTGAAGTCCCCAGTCCTCACCTGGTAAGCCTTTAGCTGTGCCTCAGAACCCTATCATTGCTCCCCAGGATGGCCTTGCTCTCCTCAAAGGTCACTGACTCAGGAGTGCCTGTGAATCTTCCAGTGTCTAGGCCAGAGCTAAAGATGTCAGAGACAGTCATCAAAGTCCAGGGGCAAGATAAAAGTCAGGATGACTGGCGATGGCCAAGGATGTAGTGGATGGTCTTGGTGACTTTCATGCCTGACCAAGCTTCAGCTGCCTTTGTGGCTATTGGAGCAAAATGTTCTCAAAATGTTCCACTGGAAGAAACAATATGTACATGTTATGGAAAGACAGATTTAGGTTCGATAAAAGGAATAAGTTCCCAACCAAAAAAAAAAAAAGAAAAGAAAAGAAAAGAAATAAATTTACACAGAGGGCAAAGGTGGGAATTGAATATGAAGGGATGATACATGTAAAACATTTATTTTTTTGTTTATCTTTTTCTTTGTGGGGTGGTTGGAGTTGGGTGACATGCCTGGATTCAAGCAGTGGGTGAGTGTCTTGTGACTGGGACCAGATTTGGGTTCATGTCTTCCTGGATCCAGGGTAGGTACTTTGTCCACTGTGTTACCTATGTGCCCCATGGTGACAGTTTTAGGGTAAAATTGATGGGTGAGAGGATTGCAATGGGGAGGGGGAAAAGGAGAGGTAGAATGGGGTGAAATTCCACATGAAAGAAACAGGAAAAGGCTTAGGGAGTAGGAGGAGAGATGGGGGAAGAGCTGGGCAGTGAATGAACCTTACAGTCAGCAGAATTGGCTCAAAGACCTTAATCCCATTAGAGTTGGCTCAAGGAGAGATTAGCATACACACTCAGTTGGGTGGAGTAATCTATCTAACCCTGTAGGAAAGTAGGAGGAGAAGGGGATAAGGAGGGAATGGTGAAAGAAGGGAGGACTGGTTGGGGGAGGTAGCAGTCAGAAGTAACTCCCCTTTGAGGAGGTATAGGGAGAACGAAGATAGATAATAGAGTAAATATCATGGGGAAGGGAATATGGTGGAGGCAAACAGTACACAATAGTAACTGTGGAAAAGAGAAAAGAAAAAAAATTGTACAAAAATATTTATAGCAACTCTTTGTGGTGGCTAAGAATTGGAAATTGAAGGAATTCCCATAAATTGGGGAATGAATAAATAAGCTGTTGTATATGAATGTAATGGAATATTATTCTGCTATAAGCAATGCCAAGCAGGATAATTTCAGAAAAACCTGGAAAGACTCATATGAACTGATATATAGTGAAGTGAGCAGAAGCAGGAGAACATTGTGCACAGTGACATTATTGTTCTATGAGCAATTGTGAATGACTTAACTACTCCCAGCAATACAAGGATCCAAGACAATCTCAAAGGAGTAATGATGAAACATACTATCTACCTCCAGAGAAAGAACTGATATTGATTGAATGCAGACTGAAGCATGCTATTTCGCTCTTTTTAAAAAAATTATCTTTTTATATAAAATGATTACTGTGGTAATGTTTTACATAATTGCACATGTGCAACCTATGTCTGGTTGCCTACCACCTCAGGGAAGGGGAAGATAAGAAGGGAGGCAATGAGAGAGGGATAGAATTTGAAATTCAAAACTTTAAATACATTTTTTTAAAGTGTCTAAGACCAAATTTGAACTCAGTTCTTCTTTACTCCAGGCCTAGCACTTTATCCACTGTACCACCTTGTTGTCTTATATATATATATATATATATATATACACACACACACATATATGTATATATATGTATATATACATATATATAGGTATATGCTAAATATATATATACATATATATAGGTATATGCTAAATAAATGTTAGGCATATTAGGAAATTCCACCCATAAGCACTAGCATCACAAAGGATCAGGAAACTTTTCACATAGGAAATGACATTTCAGCTGAGTACTGTGTAGGGATTCTAATAAGCAGATTTGAAGAGGAGGTATATGGAAAGCATGAGAATCTATGAAAAAAGACAGAGAAGGGAGATGGAATGTGGAATATGAGGAACAAGAAATGGGAAGTTTGACTATAAATGGAAGTAAGATTAATAAGTAATTTAGTAACATACAATAAGCATAGGATAGGTTGGGGCCAGATTGTGATGGGTTTTCAATGCTAGAGTCATTTATATTGAACTCTAAAGATAACAAGGGGGCACTGGACATTGTTGAGGACAGAAATGACATGGTCGGACCTATACTTTAGGAATACCCACTTTGGCACTATGTGATGGATTGATCATAGAGAGATACTTGTGGCAGGGAGACCAATTTGAAGGTTGTGGAAACAATCCAAGTCAAAGATGATGAGGGATAAAGGCATAGTTGATGTGCTTAGCAAATTTTCAGATGACACAACTGAGAGGAATCCTTTGATGCCAGAAGCAGAATCAAAAAAAAGTCATATCATGATAGAAAATTGGGTAGAATGTAATTAAATACAATTTAATAGAGATACTTGTAAAGTCTTATTACACTTGGATTCAAAAAACACCTTTGTGAGTAGCAGAATTAGAGAAGCACTGTCACACAGTAGTTCATCTGAACAAAATTTTGGAGCAATGTAAATTCAATATGAATGAACAGTATGCTATAGAAATCCCTAAATTAATGCTTTATCATGAGATAAATCCAGGATTAGAAAGGTGATAGTCTCTCTTTGCCTTGGTCAGACCACACCTGGAGTATTGTCTTCAGTTTGAGGAACAATATTTTAGATAGGACATTGATAATGGGGAAAGAGTCCAAATGAAGACACCAGAAAAGTGAAAGCCATTATGAATACATGCCAACTGAACATCACTTGAAGCAGCTGTCTTCAAGAATTTGAAAGGTTGTCTCATAGAAGATAGATTACACTTTGTCTCCTTGCCCTCAGGCATAAAATTAAGAATAATAAATTGGAGTTTTAAAGAGACAGATTTAGGTCTGAAACAAGAAAAGAAAAAAAGTAAAAGCAAAAACCTTCCTAACATAAACCTAATCCAAAGCAGAGTAGGCTGGCCCAGGAGGGAGTCAATTCTTCTCACTGGATGACTTTGAACAAAATTTGGATGACCAATTGATGGGAATACTGTTGTGGGGATTTGGGGTTCTTTTTAGGTTAGGCCTCTGAGGTTCTATGATTTCTCCTTCTCTCAGCTCCATAAAGCTATACAGTTAGCAAGTCCCATTGATTTTACTTTTCAAATTTCACATATTTATTCCTCCATTTCCATTTCTATTGCCAGTTCTCTAGTTCAATGACTTCATTATCTTGCTACTGTAGATTCAGATGTTGTTGCATTTTTTTTTTTTAGTTTCCTCAGCACCTCACATAGTACTTTGCAGATAGTAGGTGCTTTATTGTTATAGGTGCTTGGTGATCTGTTGATTTCCATGCTAGCTTTTTGTGATAGCTTTTCTCTCAGTCTCCCTCCTCTCTATTCTGTCTCAAATAAAGCCAGCATACTAAGCTTTTTCAAATACTACCTTGATCATGTCAAACCTTGGTCAAATATTGTCAATAGTTCCTCACTGCCTAAAGAATAAAGTCCAGACTCCCCAGCCAGTCACGTAAAACCCTCCACACACATCAACCTTTCTTTCTAGTCTTATCTCCAATTACTCATCTTCCTGAACCCTGTGCTTCATCCAAACAGGTTTGTTTCTTTCTTGTCCCCCAAACATTTCTTGTTTGTTTGGTTTTTGGTCACTTCTATGCTTATTTTATTCTTCTGTGTGTCACTTCTCTCTCTTCATTATGTTTTTAAGTCCAGCTCATTTAAAATCAATTTCTGATCTGGCTTTCTCCATAAACTCTTTACTGACAACCAAGGGTGAGGTCCCTCTTCTCTTTTATCTTAAATATAATGAAAATTATTTTCTAGGAATTCATTCCACTGTTACATATTACGCATGTCACTTATATTATTTCCTGGAATCGAGATATTTTTTAAAGCACACCTGGCACAGAGTAGGTGCTGTGTGAATGCTTTTATTATTTTAAAATTTCATTATTATTTCTTAATTTTTCATGTGGTAAAGTCTTGCCTCTTTAACTAGACTGTAAACTCCTTAATGGTAAGAACTGTTTCTTATATTTATTTTTATTCCCTCTTGACTTCCATACCAGAAAAGTACCTTATACAGAATAGATGCTAAATGAATACCTGTCTTTTATTTTCCTTAATATTTGACACATATAAAACAATAGGCTGAGGCATTAAAAAAACACACACGGATCCTTAATTTCTTTCCTTTTCTTCCCGTCTTCTTTGTAACCTCCTTAATCTCAGATAGGTCAATGAAGGCTGTAATCACACAGTTACCACCTGGAACAGAGACTACCACAGTAAAGTGATAGACAGTTGTCTTAGATAACAAATCATAGCTAAGGGAGGCCAAATCATACTGTGGAAAAAGTGCTGGATTTAGAATCATAAAATGTAGGTTCAAATCCTGAGTCTGACTTTGGGGAAGTCATGACCTCTCTGGGTCTCAGTTATCTCAAATATTATTGGAGAGGGTTGGGCTAAATGACCTCAGAAATCTCTTCCAGATCTAAATAGATAATCCTATGATAATGGCTGCCTTCTAGTATGTGTATGAAGATACTGATCTCTGTGTGTGTGTGTGTGTGTATATATATATATATATATATATATATACACACACACACACACACACACACACACACACACAGATCCCGTGTGGAAGTGTGCGTGTATATTAAATGTGTATACAATACATATATTATACATATATACACACATTTATACTTGATCTATTTTCAAAGAGATTTACCCAGATTTGAATAGCTAGATCTGCCCTAATAATATGCAGAAACATTAAGAGCACTTGAAACTAACTGAAATATCAACATCCTTTGAGAGAGGTCTATTAATGATGCAAATGTGAAGTTACCTGCACTTGTGATAAGCAACAAACAAAATAATGAGAGATCCTTATCAGGCATTAGGGTTTTGAGTCCTTGGCTTTGATGAGTTGGAGAGAGAAAGCTTATCTGAAGTCAAAGCCAACAATCTTAGTGGTTTTGAAAATCCCTAAATATCTCTCTAAACTTGGGCAGGCCTGATTGGTCCATTCTCTGCTGGGCTAACATCAGCATATTTACTTTAACTCTTTATAATATAACAAATCAATATAATATAGTATAAATTATCATATATTAATCAACTCCAGAAACAAATTTGTTACATTTTTAGGCTAGTATAAGAAATGGTGGGCCTCAACCCTTTGTTTTGAGAAAAGAAACTAAATAGAAAAAAAAGATATTAATCCAGGCAACTTTAAGGAATACTTTTTCAGGTATACCTCATAATTAAATTTTTTTGTTTCAATTAAGTTAATTTACCAACTTATTGTTATTTCTTAGTTGTTTCCTAAAATAAGGCATATCTCTATAGTAACTTGTTTTTAGGTATAAACAGTTTAGGGTGACTTAAATGAAGGCCATTCTTTTTTCAAGAGTGAAACAGGATGTTTGACCTAAGCCACATTTCCTTCATTGCTTTGTGTAAACTTCAAGTGCTTTTTCACATCCTAATATAAGAAATATGTGTGATATAGCACCTTTCCCAACACAATATGCTTGAAATGAAGTATAATCCAGAGAATTCATTCCATCAGCCATTTATGAAGTGATGAAGACCTAAGAAAACTTGGCTTATCACATGGCTAGTCAAGAGACACTAGGTTTTTAATCTTCCACTAGATGGGGTAATATTCCTCTAACCAAAGGGTACAAAGGGAGCCATGTGCAAATGAGATTGAGATGTTTGTGATTGTCCCCCCCCCACACCACCTTTGAATAGAATTAATTCTAAAAGAAATCCTTCATTGATGTAAAAAAAAATAACCATAGAACATAATTCTTAAATCCCCTTGAAGAAAAATCAGAACTCTTTATGACTTACTAAATATCCTACAGTTTTGCAAAATGAAATGAAATTTTTAAGAGTTCATTTGTTTTCATGATAAGAGAAAAATATACCTGAAATTCTAGTTTCTTGGGCCATTCAGAAAAGGAGAGACTACATGAGAGAATGCTTAATTTTAACTAGTTGAGAGTTGATAATTAGCTTTATTCTACTATTGTTCACTATGGGATAAAAATCACTCCTCAATTTACTAAGAATATATAAAAAAAATTAGATGATTTTACTATTCAGGTTTATAAACGTTTGTACTAAATGACTTGGATTTACAATGTATGTAAAGCTTTTTTATATCTTTTTTTGGTGGTGCAATGAGGGTTAAATGACTTGCCCAGGGTCACACAGCTAGTAAGTGTCAAGTGTCTGAAGCCAGATTTGAACTCAGGTCCTCCTGAATCCAGGGCCAGTGCTTTATCCACTGTGCCACCTAGATGCCCCTGGATTTACAATGAATAACAGGAATAATAACTGGGTTTACTTGGCTTGAGATAGATATAGGGTTCAAAAAACTTTGAATAATATACATATTATTGTTTGGGATAGCTAGGTCGCACAGTGGACAGAGTGCCGGGCCTGGAGTCAGTAAGGCTTCTTCTGAGTTCAAATCTGGCCACAGATGCTTGCTAACTATGTGACTGTGAGCAAGTCACTTCATCCTGTTTGCTTCAGTTTCCTCATCTGTATATCTTGTTTGCATATAATGTGCATGTTGTCTCCCCATTAGACTGTGAGAGCTCCTAGAAAGCAGGGATTGGTTTGTTTGTTTGGTCTTTCTTTGTATCCTTAGCACTGTCTATGGTTTAATAATTGTTAATTTACTTGACATAACATGTCTATGTATTACATGTAGGTACATAGTGCATACAGCATGCACACACTTATACAGGTGCATGTATGTAAATGTGTGTGTGTATATAAACACATGCCTATCTACACTAAAGTCCTAGATGCCATATTGTGAAATGCAAATGAAAGTGGAGTGCAAGTTTTGTTTGGCATTTAAACCACTTCACATTCTATCCCTCCTGTCTTTCCAGCCTTATACATTACTCCATTTCGTTCACTTTATTGTCTAGCCAAACTAGCTTTACTATTAATTATACATGAAACTCAACCTCTAATCCCCATACTTTCATGCCTGGAATAAACTCCATCCTCACTTTCCCCTATTAGTTTCCTTCCAACATCAGCTAAGGAGTGCTTTAATCCTCATTATTATCTTTTATTTATGTTATCCATGGAACACCTTCTGTGGGATGCTTTCCAAGCTTACATTCATACTAACAGGTTGGGTTCTGAGAGGACTCTCTGGGTTTTTCTTTCTCCTACTACTGTTCATCAGTGTCTACTAGTGTGTCCTATATTAACTGTGGGATAGTAAACAGTTTACTTTCAGTAGAGCTATTTCTAAAATAGTATAATAAAAACACTTCATACAAACCCACACAAAAACTTGGGGTGCCCTCTCTCACAAATTCATATAGTGTACATGTGAAGAATGGGTTAAACAGTACAATAATGAGAATGCATGCAGGATACACATGTGAGAAATTGCGATTAGCAGCTCTTTGTATGAAAAATCCTTCCTTTCTTTGTAGATTCCTCATGCAACCCTACCCCTCTCCCCTTGGATATAGCTTGCCTTCCAGGCTTTATTCCTTTCCCAAATCCAGTCCTTCCATTCCTATTGGCCCAGCATCTCTGATGATATAGTCAATGGAGGGTGGAGAAAAAAAGTCCCCTTCATTCTTATTTCTGTTCTCTGGTATACATGAAGGGATCTATCTCCACAAAGTTCTCCTTAACTCACAAACTGACTGACTATTGTTATATGGAGTCTCAAGGGGCATGACTAATTCTCTCAGCCAATCACATTATTTTCTTGCCTCAATAAGAGAGGTCTGTACCTCATAAAAGAATTGCCCAGTATACATGTATCTTGTTTATACATTAAAACTGAATTATGTGCTATGGTGTTGTAGGAAAATTCCTTAACTCCTACCTTATACTTTATAATTATATTCTAGGCCTCCTTTGATTACTTAATTGAATTGAGAGGGTGGAAACCCTTCCCCAACACATATCTTGTATCTCCTGATCTATATACATGTTGTGTCCCCTGAGAAAATGTAAGTACCTTGAAAACAATAACTAGTTTTTTTTTACCTCTGTATCCCTAGCACCTAGCACAGTACCAGACACATGGTAGAAACTTATTAAGTGCTGCTGATTGATGGATTATTGTCTAAGGACCAGAGTAGTTAAGTTCAAACATGCTCATTACAGAGTTGTCTACAGGGTGATTAAATATTTGGCCACAAGAACTCTCAATTACCAAGTTATAGGAGAAGGGAAATATACTTCAGGGGAGGGAATACCTGTACCAGCAAAATTAGAGACCCTTGAATTATAGTTTATAAAATGGGAAAATTTTCATATGTTTTTTAAGATTTTTCAAACATATTGTATAGCTTCTTATTCAATTAAGAGATAATTTGTCACAGAGAAAAAACCAAAACAACAAAAAGAAAACATTGATCTGGGGATATAGTACTTAATCTGGATTCTTCTGCTTGCTACTTCTGTGACATTACACAAATAACTCAACCTCTCTGTGCCTCAGTTTACTCATCTATTAGAATGTAAACTTTGTGTAGAAAACGTAAATTACTTGAATTTTGAGACTCCTTTATTTTGTCCTGGTGTCTCTAGTACTTAGTATGTAAAGTAGCATCTTAAATGCTTAACTATTGACTCTTCTGCCAAATGAAAGATGTGAGCTGGATGGTGTCTAAGGCTCAGAGTAATTCCAGACTTAAGATACTATGTTGCTCAGAACAACTATAATATTATTCTCAATTCAGAGGTATGGAAAACAAGGCTCAGAGAGGTGACATGTTTTATCTGTTGTTGCTCCCATTTTTATTTCCAGACAAACATAGATAACACTCAGTGTTCTTTCCATATGACTCTTCTCTGGAGGTAGCTATGAGAGGTCAGATTTGAATCCACGTATTCTGACTATATTCTTTCAACTATACCATATTGGCTTTCATATATACCAACATGATATAGTTGAAAGAATATTAGTCAGAACATGTGGATATATATCTATGTCTATATGTCTATATATATATATATGTATGTATATCAACATGTATGCCTTGATCTTTTAAGACTAAATTCTATGGCACAATATTATTTGAACTCTATACTTGAGTTCCTACATTAAAGTAGGTGCTTAATAAATGTTTGAATAGAACTGAAATACAAACAGTGGCAAGAAACAACACAAAAATTGCATTTGAATATAGAATTTGGGCACATAGGTAATGTTTCTTTCCATTATAGCTCCAGAAGATTTATTGTTGAAACCCATGAAATTACAAAAAGGGAAAATGAAGGTTTTATCAAGAAAAGCAGTGGATAATGGTTTCATGAGAGTTGTGTGTTATGTGTGACTTTCATATTTTAGTTCAAATAAATGTATTTTGGAAGTACTGCATTGTTTCTTAGTCATCTGTGCTGGCTGGAGGTCTTCCAAATACAACTAAGAAAGGATTAAAGAAAGGACTCAAAACATCATGGAAAAAAATTTTTTTAAAGAGAACAAATATTTACAAACAATCATTCCCAGTGGACTAAGAAACCTTATAAATAACTAATGTGCTCCTTTAAAGGTATTAACATACAATTATAATTACATACAAACATACTGAGTAATGTATTTATCTTGGATATAGACCAAAGCCTCTTCTAATGAATATCTTTTACTGAGTTTTCCCTGTAGCCCAAAACAAAAGTTATAAGGTCTCCAAATAGCTTTGTCTGCTTTACTCTGAAACAGAGATCACCTAGGTTATAAAAAAGGTACAGAATTAATTGAGTATTTATTTATTAGATACTATTTCCTTTAAATGATATAGTAAAAACTTCTTTTAAGTAAAACATTTGATGATATATTGCTTTCCACCCCTCCCTATTCCATCTTCATTCTGCCAAACAAAATCTTACCCATCATTCAAGGTTCAGCTCCTGTCCCATCTTTGATTATTTCATTTCAATCTCTCTTCTGAAATCCTCTTGTACTAAGACTTGGTACCAATAGTTAAGAACCATTTCCTTTGTTTCATGATTGCATGTTTCATCTCAAAGTAGAATGTATGTTCCTGGAAGGATGGCACCATTTTTATACCCTTGTTATAAACTTTTGTATTCTATTCCCTCCTCCCCCATCATATTTTCAGTATATATTAAGCTCCAAGCATGGGAAGACATCCCCCAGTACAAAAGGAAAATGAGAACAATGTGTTCCAATGGCCACGAAGCAGGTAGTCTAGAGCACTTAAAACTCGGTCAGACATTGAAGACATTAAGGTCAACCACTGCATCCCAGGTCATTACCAGTCTTCTAGACTTTGATAACTCTGGAAGTGAGTGTGAGGTTGACAACTTTGTACAACTCTGCTTCACTTAAATCCAATTCACCTGTGATGTTATGTGTCTTCTTTGAAAAACCAAAAACAACAAATATGTAACAAATACTTATTGATTAATTTACATGTCAATCAATTTTTTCAGCAGTGATCTTTCATTTTTTTCAAATCCTCTAATTATTAAACCTTCCCTACTTTTCCTTCACTTAATGAAAATTGTTTTAAGATCCATACTAATTGAGGTCAACATTTTGCAGTAGCATGATTAATTTAACTTTCTGAGTTTTAAAACTTGGCATCATTTTTTTAACTTTCTCTTTTTTAAAATTATATACAGGGATATGACCTGTATAATGAACAAAGTCATATAAATTCTGCCCCCACAAGATCTCTCACAGCCATCATTGACTTTCTCTTTCTATTGTCACTATCCAATTCAGGTCATCATTAATACCAATACGTAATATGGTCAAAAATACTAAAAATTTTTAACAGATTTTTTTCTGCTTCTAATCTATCTGTTCTCTAAACCACCATTAATACTGATTGAATAGTCTGTAAGTAATTGCCTAAAGTATAGAGTGAAGTCCAGATTCCTTAGCCTGGCATTCATGATCCTCTCAAACCTTGTTCATAGGATCCTAAAATTTAGAGATTTAAGGAATCATAGAGATTGCTTTTTCCAACCCCCTTATTTTACAGTTGACAAAACTATCCCCTATGCCTTTCCAGATTTATCTCAAACTACTTTCCTTCAAGTATCTCTGTATCCTCATCATCTATTAGATATTTTCCATGATCATCCATATCCTTTGCAATCTTTGTCAATGCTAGTTGACTAACTGACTGACTAACTTTGCTCGCACTCTTCATTATGTCTGGAATGTCGTCCCCCTGACATCTGTCAAAGTCCTACTCATCCTTTTAAACCAATCTGAAATTCTGCCTTTGACAATAAACCTTCTCTAACTCCCCCACCCCCCAGTCAGTGATGATGTCTCTTCACTTCAGAAGTGCAGGCTGAAACATCAGAATTATTAGTTCAAAGACCAATTTTGGGATGAAATGAAGCACATATAACAAAAGAAGGTTTATTTTACTGTACCACAGCAAACATCTGTAACAGGAATACAATGACACTTAGTCTCCCTGGATGTGGCCTTCCTAAGCTCCATATGGAAAGGCATCTATCTGATCATTAAGGCAGGATATGATGAAGAACACGGTGAGTCACTTGGTTTTCAGAAATCTACCAAGCTCAAGGGGCTCTACTTGCCTATAGCTGGGATTTTTATAACATTAAATAATTAAGAAGCCACATTAGGGAAGCTGGAGCTAATCCATTCTTTTTTTTTTTTGTGCATGAAATCATGATTTTATTTTAAAATAGGAACAAACCATAGAATTTCAAGGTAAGAGGGCTGGGAGAGGTCATTTAGTCCAACCCTTTCTTTTAGAGGTGAGGAAGCTGAGGTGCAGAGAGTTTAATTACTGAGTTTATGTCCCATTGCCGCTTGGAGAAATTTCTCACCCTTTTTATAACCCCCATCTGAGAAGCAGACTAGGTTATTTTTATGAGCTCAGGAGTTACTTGCTCTCATTTAGGTCTTGTGATGAGAAATATTTTGAGTTTTATGTTCATTTTTTGGGGGTGGGGCAATGAGGGTTAAGTGACTTGCCCAGGGCCACACAGCTAGTGTCAAGTGTCTGAGGCCAAACCTGAACTCAATTCCTCCTGAGTCGAGGGCCAGTGCCTTATCCACTGTGCCACCTAGCTGCCCTCTTATTTTGAGATATTTTTTCTCCCATTAAGTTTTATTTTCCCAAATTACAAGTAAATACAAATTTTGATATCAATTTCTTCTTAAAACTGTTTGTTCCAAATTCTCTTCCTCCCTCCCATCCCCCTACCACCAAGAACTCAAGCAATTCAATAAAAGCTATACATAAGCAGTCAAGCAAAACATTTCCACATTATCCACTTTGTGAAAGAAAACAAACAAAAACAAAACTGCAGATAAAGGAACTAACAAACAAACAAAAGTTATGTTTCAATCTGTATTCAGACACCATTAGTTCTTTCTCTGTAGATGGAGTACATTTTTCATAGGACCTTCAGAGTTGTCTTAGATCACTGCATTACTGAAAATAAGAAAGTCATTCACAGCAGATCATCTTACAGTATTGCTGTTATTTTGTATATGGAACATTGCACATTGTATCAGTTCATGTAGGTCTTTCTGGGTTTTTCTGATAGCATCCTGCTCATTATTTTTTTAATAATAAACAACATTTATATAGTACTTTTAAAAGAGATTTCCTTACAATAAACCCATGGGATTGATTCTTGCAACAACAGTAATAGATAACATTTATAACCTTATACCTGACAAAGAATTTTCTTCACAATAGTCCAGCAAAGTAAGTACCAAAGGAAGTATCATCATCATCATTAATCCATCAATCAATCAATCAATTCTCAATCCATCCTCATTGTCATCAATCCCCATCTTCATCCAATCATCATCAATCCATCAATAAATCATCATCATCTTACATTACTCTTGCCTCTGCTTCAAATTTTTTTAGTTACTATTGTTAACTGTTTCCCTATATCCTCTTTCCTTCCCCCTGATATTCACTCTATTTTCTATCTTCTTTCTCCCTATCCCTCCTCAAAATTGATTTGCTTCTGGCTTCCCCCTCCCCCAATCTGCCATTCCTTCTTTCACCCCTCCCCCTTATCCCCTTCCCCTCCTACTTTCCTGCAGGATTAGTTAGATTACTCTACCCAATTGAGTGTGTATGTTATTCCCTCCTCAAGCCAACTCTAATGAGATTAAAGTCTTTGAGCCAATTCTGATGAGTGTGAGGCTCATTCACTGTCCTACTCCTCCCCCATCTCTCCCCTCACTTCAGAAGCCCTTTCCTGTTTCTTTCATATGGGATTTCATCCCATTCTAGCTCTCCCCTTTCCCCTCCCCCAGTGCATTCCTCTCACCCCTCAATGTTACCCTAAAGATGTCATCATGGGGAAGCTAGGTGACACAGTGGACAAAGCACCCACACTAGATGCAGGAAGACCCAAGCCCAAATCCGGCCTCATAAACAAGACACTCACCCACTATATGACCCTAGGCATGTCACCCAACTCCAACCACCCCACAGAAAAAAAGATAAACAAAAAATAAATGCTTTACAGATATCATCCCTTCATAATCAATTCCCACCAGTACCCTCTGCATAAATTTATTTCTCTCATCTGCCCTAATACTGAGAAATTTCTTGAGTTAGACATATCATCTTCCCATGTAGGAATGTAAACAGTTTAACCTTTTAACATCCCTCTTAATTTCTTTTTCTTGTTTACCTTTTTATGTTTCTCTAGGGTCTTGTATTTGAAAGTCAAATTTTCTATTCAGTTCAGGTCTTTTCATCACAAATACCTGAAAGTCTTCTTTGTCATTGAAGTTCCATTTTTTCCCCTGAAAGATTACATTCAGTTTTGCTGGGTAGGTGATTTTTGGTTGTAATCCTAAATACTTTTACCTCTGGAATATCATATTCCATGAACTCTGATCCTTTAATGTAGAAGCTGCTAAATCTTGTGCTATCCTGATTGTGGCTCCACAGTACTTGAATTGTTACTTTTTGGCTGCTTGCAATACTTTCTCCTTGACCTGGGGGCTCTGGAATTTGGCTATAATATTCCTGGAAGTTTTCATTTTGGGATCTCTTTCAGGAGGTGATCTGTGAATTCTTTCAATTTCTATTTTACCGTATGCTTCTAGAATAGCAGGGCAATTTCCCTTGGCAATTTCCTGGAAGATGATGTCTAAGTTCTTTCCTTGATCATGGTTTTCAGGTACTCCACTAATTTTCAAATTATCTCTCCTGGATCTATTTTCCAGGTCAGATGTTTTTCCAAGGAGCTATTTCACACTGCCCTCTATTTTTTATTCATTTTGATTTGCTTTACTGTGTCTTGATTTCTCATAAAGTCATTAGTTTCTATTTGATCAATCCTAATTTAAGCAATGATTTTCTTCAGAGAGCTTTTGTACCTCCTTTTCCAATTGGCAAATGTGGCTTTTCAAGCTGTTTCACTTTTTTTATGACCCTCCTGTATTACTCATTTCTCTTTCCTTTTCTTCCTCTACCTCTCTTACTTTATCTTCAAAGTCCTTTTTGAGCATCTCTATGGCCTGAGACAATTCATATTTTTCTTGGAAGCTTTGGATGTAGGAGACATGATGTTGCTATCCTCTTCTGAGTGTGCACCTTGATCTTCCTTGTCACTAAAAAACTTTCTATGGTCCTCATTTTTCTGTGACTGCTCATCTTGCCTTTCATTTACTTGCCTTTTAACTCCTTCTTAAAGTGGGGCACTGTTTCCAGGCTGCAGTGTCCCAAGTGGTACAATTTAAGGAAGGGCACATTCTTTGCTCACCTGGCCTTTTCTCTGCTCTGTAGATAACCCCAGGCCAACTTGCTAATCAACCAGGGAGCAAAACTTTGCATGCTATGGTTGTTAGCTCCAATAAGACTTGCATAGAAGGAGCTCTGAGTCTCATAATTCCTTACCCATAACCTCTCTCGGCCTTAGAAGTGGCAGGTTTTGTTCGGCTCCAGAGAGAAGAATGGAAAGAAGTCAAAAAGGTGAGAAATTTAGGCTCGATGTCATGAAAACTCCTCAACAATTAGATCTATCTAAAAGTCAAATAGGCTTCCTCAATTATTGGTGGGTTCTCCCTTCTTTGAGGTCTTAAAGCATAGGTTCTATTATTACTTAGCATATATGTTAAGTTGGGTATTTCTCATAGTTATAAGTTTGACTAGTTTATTGCTGAGGTCACTTCCAAGTTTAAATTTTATCATTCTTTGAGTTAGGAAATAAAAGACAAGTGGGTACAGAGTGAAGGGAAAAGGGTGATAGAATGGAGATGGCCTAAAAGGGATAAATATAGGGAAAAAAGTTAGAAGGGAGAAAAGAGATAGGGTATATGAGGTGGATTAAGAATAAAAGGCTGTTTTCACACCTCTAGCTTCTATGTAAAACTGAAATTGTAGGTTTTCCAGGATGATTTTAGCATTTATGTCAAGTGCATTTACGTATATAGTAGCTTTTTATCAAGGCTTTTACAATGTTTTACAGATACACAGTTGGCTTTTTTCTCCTCATTTATGGATAAGAAATAGCATTTCATGTGCTTTTGCATAAGGAAGAATTTTTCTTCATTCCCCATAGAATGTACTGAGGGAACAACATAATAGGAAATATAGTTAATAATTCTGTACTAAAATTATGTGTATACATATATATGCATACATACATATATACATATGTATATATTTGTAAATGTGTGTATGTATGGATGCATACCCATATATTTGAACTAAGAAAAGACTTTTGAGGTCATTTAATTCATTACCTACCTTTTAGAAATTAACCCTAGAGTTACCTACTTTAGAAGTATATGGGTGGGGTGGCAGGGTTGAGCCAAGATAGGGGAAGAAAGGCTGTGATTCTCCCAGTTCCAGAAAGCCTTTCCACATGCCTCCAAAAATAATTTGATAAAACACTCTTGGAGCAGCATAACCCACATAAGAACAGATTGAGACTCTTTTCCAGCCAAAGATGGCTTAATTAGGTGACTGGGATCACCTGCTGTTCAGAGCTGAGTGAGGAATGCAGTGCATGAAGCAGGACCACCCTTGAGCAGACAATGCCTCCAACCAAAGACTCAGAATCTTCAGCTGCTTCTTCTGAAACTTGGCTCATGAACCAGTGAGGGGGTCCAGTGGTTGGGGGGGGGGGTGGAAAGCTGTGGTCTCTGCTGGAACTGGGATGGGGAGCCCACATTCTGAACCAGCAAGCAAAGTTGAAGGACAGCCACCCAGTGGGGGAGGGGCACAGGCACACAAAGCTTCCAACCATAGAGAATCAGATTTCAATCAGACTTCTGTTTCCAGGTCAAAGAGAAAGCAGGCCATGGTTACTCACAGGCCAGTCAGATTGAGAAAAAGCCCAATCACCCCTTGGGCCAAGCTGTAGCTTGGAATAGTGTGTCCTGAAAGCAACTCTACACTTTAAGAAGGAGTTAAAAGCCAAGAAATAGGAGATCAAGATGAGTAAGCAGAAAAAAGAGTAGACCATTGAAAGCTGCTTTGGGGGCAGGCTAGACCAGAATACACCCTCAGAAGAAGATAATAACATAATTAAAGCTCCTGCATCCAAAGCTTCCAAAAAATATGAAATCATCTCAGGCCTTGGAAGCACTTATAAGGGACTTTGAAGAGAAAGTAGGAGATAGAAGGAAGATTTGGAGAGTGGAGGAAAGAATGGAAAGAGAAATAAGAGTGTTGCAGGAAAGTCATGAGAAAAAAATTAACAGCTTGAAAAACCAAATGGAAAAGGAGATTATAAAGCTCTCTGGAGAAAATTATTGCCTAATAATTAGGATTGAACAAATGGAAGCTAGCGACTTCATGAGAAACCAAGACATAGTAAAGCAAATCCAAATAAATAAACAAAAAAATAGAGGGCAAATATGAACTATCTCCTTGGAAAAACAGCTGACCTGGAAAATAGATCCAGGAGAGATAATTTGAAAATCATTGGACTACCTGAAAATTATGACCAAAATAAGAGCTTAGACACCATTTTCCAAGAGATTGTCATGGAAAATTGCCCTGATATTCTAGAAACACACGGCAAAATAGAAATTGAAAGAATCCACCAATCACCTCCCAAAAGACATCACAAAAGGAAAACTTCCAGAAATGTTATAGCCAAATTCCAGAGATTCCAGGTCAAGGAGAAATATTGCAAGCAGCTGGAAAGAAGGAATTCAAATACTGTGGAGCCACAGTTAGGATAACACAAGATCTAGCAGCTTCTACATTAAAGGAGCAGAGGGTATGGAATATGATATTACAGAGGGCAAAGGAACTGGGACTAAAACCTAAAATCATGTTAAGGGCTAAAATTCTAGCTAGACTGTCTAAAATCTAATGAGTGGTCGCCAAAAAATTATAAGCTTTAGCAAGAGTTAGACTTTTAGGCATTTATTAAGGAGAATAAGAATTTGGTAAAGAGAGAAGGAAAGGCCTAGATTCCTATCTATTAAAGGGGGAGCACATTTCTAGCTCCCTTCTCTGCTGGAGTCGTCAGGAAAGAGTGCGAGAAAGAGCACCAGTCTCTTCCTTCTTCCTCCCACTAGGCAGTGTCACGTCCTGACGCCAAAGAAAAGACTCCTGGTCTTGCCCTCAAAGACCTTTGCTTCATGGACGGAACTCTTCTACAGTAAGTCTCCAGCAGGTGGCGTCATTCCAATCGTTACAGTTACTTATCCAGCAAAACTGAGTAAAATTTTTCAGGGGGAAAATGGAACTTCAATGAAGAAGAGGACTTTCAGGCATTTGTGATGAAAAGACTTCAGCTGAGTAGAAAATTTGACTTTCAAATACAAGACCTTAGAGAAGCATAAAAAGGTAAGCAGGAAAAAGAAATCATGAGGGACATTAAAAGGATAAACTGTTTACATTCTTACATGAGAAGATAATACTTCCAACTCATAAGAAGTTTCTCAGTATTAGGGCAACTGAAAGGAATATACTTAGAGGGCTCATGTGTGAATTGAATATAAAGGGATAATACATGTAAAGCATTTACCCTTGTTTTTTGTAGGGCAGGCAGGGTGGGATGGCTTATGTTTGGGGATAGATTTGGGCTCGGGCCTCCTGGGTCCAGGGCTGGTATTTTGTCCACTGTGTCACCTAGCTGACCTTGGATGACACCCTTAAAATAAAGTTAAGGGGTAAGAGGAATGCACTGGAAGAAAGGGAAAGGGAGAGGTGGAAGGGTGTAATGTAATTCAAATAAAAGAAACAAGAAAAAGCTTATGGAGTGGAAGAGAAAATGGGGAAGGAATGGGGGAGTGAATGAGCCTTACTTTCATCAGAATTGGTTTAAACAGGGAATAACAAACACTCAAGTGGGTATAGTAATATATTTTTCCCTCAGGGAAAATGGGAATAGAAGGGGAAAAGGTGGGGGGAGAGGTAAAAGAAGGGAGGGCAGATTGGCAGAGGGGACAGTAAAAAGCAAAACACTTTTGAGAAGGATTAGGGTGAAAGAAGACAAAAAATAGAGTAAATATCAAGGGGAGGGAATAGGATGGAGGGTAATACAGTTAGCCATAGTAAGTGTGAAAGAAATGATGAGCAGGATGCTATCAGAAGGATATATGAAAAATGCAAACCATCAACAGAGAAAGAACTGATGGTATTTGGATACAGATTGAAGTATGATTTTATTTGTTAGTTCCTCTTTCTAAAGTTATTCTATTTTCTTTCACAACTTTACTACTGTGAAGATACTTGGCATAATTGCACATGTATGACATATTGAATTGCTTGATTCTATAGAGAGGGTTGAGGATGGAAGGAGGAAGAAAATTTAGAACACAAAGTTTTTTTTAAAAATCAATGTGAAGAAATGATGAGCAGGTAGGTTTCAGAGAAACCTGGAAGGACTTACATGAATTGATACTGAGTGAGATGAGCAGAACCAGGAGAACATTGTACCTACTATCAACAACATTGTGTGTTGATCAACTGTGATAGACTTGACTTTTCTTAGCATTACAATGATCCAAGATAGATCCACAGGACTCATGATGGAAAATGTTCTCCAAATCCAGAACAAAAAGAACTGTGGAATCTAGATGCAGATTGAACCATACTATTTCTATTTTTTTGTTTTCTTTTTATGAGGTTTTTCCCTTTTGCTCTGATTCTTCTTTCACAGCATGACTAAAGCAGAAATATGTTTATTGTGATTATGCATATATAACCTATATCAGATTGCTTGCTGTCTTGGGAAGGGGGAGGAAGGAATGGAGGGAGAAAGATTTGAAACTAGAAATCTTATAGAAACAAATAGTTGAAAACTATCTCTACATGTAACTAGAAAAAAATAAAACACTATATTAAAGAAAAGAAATTTAATAAGAAGTACATGGAATCAATCTAAGACATTAAATAACCATTTAGTGTACAGTTTTTGCCATACATCCTTATAGAGAAAATATTTCCCTCACCCAGTGCCCATGATTTTCCCAACATGGAAGCCTATTGCTTGCCCCAAAACCATAGAATTGCATTAATGGGTATTCAAACAGTTCAAACAATTCATCTAGTACAACTCTCCCATGTTAAAGGTAAAGAAACTGAGGTTCAGACAGTATCATTAATTTGTCCATAGTTATTCACATATTTGTTCACATGGCAGCTGGCAGAACCAGAATTACAACTTTCTTTCTTGACATCTAATTCATTTCATTTTCTACAATGACTTTTCATTTAAGTGAATTTCATTTAAGGCTATACATGAGCATTATTATACCAAAAGAAATACTTTATTCCACTTGTATGAAAACTCCCTCTGCCAACTTGGGTCAGAACAAAATCCATTTATAATTTAGAAGATACATATTAGGAAATTTCTTGAGACTCAGAGTGGTTTTGACTTCCTCATGGTCACAGTGCTGGTTAATATCAGAGGGAAGATGTAAACCCTGTTCTTTATGACTCTAAGATCATTACCCTCTATTCTATTACCTGTACATTATACACTAATAATAATAATAATAATAATAACTATATTATTTTGTTCCCAGCTAATAACAAATATGGAAAAGATAACCACATAGCCTCATTTGGTTCATGTCCTATCTGAAGAATGGAAAACTCCTTTTCCTAGTCAGTGTCATACTAAATTATTTTACTTTGACATTCTACTTCCTTCCATTTTTGATAGGATACTATTCTGTATGACCTGTACTGTTAAAGGGGAATTGTTCAAAGGAAATAATAATTCCTTTTTCTATCAGCCCAGTATCTTAAATATTGCAGTCACTTAATAAAAGTTTATTGAATTGAGAGAATTGTCAGCTACTTAATTTATGTTTTCACTTCTTCTTGTCTCTATGATTTTAGTCATGCATGAATCAGAAGTCACTTAATTTCCTTTGGTCCAAAATTTGTTGTACCAATAGTCCATGTTTGACTTAGACAATATGTACATTCAATCCTCTTTCTAGTCTTTGCTGTCACATATATTTAGTCACATATTTTCTTTATTTTAAAAAGTATCATTTTAATTGTTGTAGACATAATAGCTAATATTTATATAATGCTTTAAGGTCTGCAGAGAGTTTTGCAAATATTATCTTTCAACTTTCACAAAACCCAGTGAAATGGGTGTTATATTGTTCCCATTTCACAGATATATGTTTTACAGATGAAGAAACTGAGGCAGATAGTGTTTAGTGAGCTGCTCAGATTCACAGTTAATAAGTGTTTAAAGAAGGATTTTAACTCAGTTCTTCCTGAATCCAAATCCAACATTCTATCAACTGGGGTACCTAGCCACCTCTTAACTATTAAACTTTTAAAACCAAAATTAATGCTTTAAAATTATGCAAATTAAAATTATGACCTATATACATTGATGCATACACCCTGACTTACAACTGCTAGTGTGTATGTATATATATACATATACATACATGCATACATACACATATATGCATACTTACATATGTACATATATATATATATATATATATATATATATATATATATATATATATATATATATATATATATATATATATATATAAAAAACCCAACAATTAGAGGGTATTGTGTTAATCTCTAGTTGAGGTTCATTTTCTGAGAATTACTAAAATAATTGTACTCTTCTTAAGGTCTAATATTGATTTAGAAGTGTGAGGGGAAAATATGTATAATTTCATACCTAATATGATCATCATTTCATACATTTTCATATTATCTTTAAAAAGTTTTTTTTAAGTATTACTTTTGAGCTGTTCTCAAGTGACTCATGTAAATTGACTAGGTCGAACTAGATTTCTAAAGGTGTCTTTCAGTTATAAAGTGCTACAGTTTCTATTTAGGCAATCTCTATAGCTTTAGAAAATGCCATGTAACTATGTGTCATGGACAGGACTTGAATTCCATTCTTCCTTCATTTCTAAGTCAGATAGATGAAGCTTTAGGTAGAATTCTTGGTCTAACATTAGGAAGACCTGAATTCAAATTTTATCTCAGACTCTTTCTAGCTGTGTTAATATAGATAAGTCACTTAACCTCTGTCTACTTTAGTTTCCTTAACTGTAAAATGGGGATAGTAATAACATTTATTTATGAGGGTTGTTGTGTGGTGGGTGAAAAATGAAATGATGGAGGAAACAAAGGTTTGAGCTTCTGAACATTTCAATTTATTAAGCAATGCATTCCAGTTGTCTAATAAATCAGAACCAGGCACCTTCTTCAGATGAGGGTTAAACCCTGAATACAGGGGGACACAGAATTTTATACATTATAAACAATTAAATAGACCAAAAATACAATGCATTAGGTAATTTGATTTCTAATTGGATGAAATATTGGGGACTTTCTAAGTTGGGAGGGGAGTCCAAACAGGTACAATTCTCTGAATTCAGAAAAAGAAGTGTCCCACTCCCTGCTCACAAGTGTCTCTAAACTATCAAAGGAACATGGAAATAATAAATTATTGATCTGTATGGGGAGAGTTTTCAGATAAGACATATGGGTTGCTTGAGACATACAATTGTGAGAAAACTCGCATCATTCTTTGGATCTGATTGGGTTTCTGGTCACCATAACCTAGGTCCTTGGTTAAAGGTCTCTAAACAGCAGGTAGATGTTGTCCAGCTTCCCATCCATGAAACAATACAATAAGGTTTCTCTCAATTCTCACAATTGAATAAAGTTTTCTCACCAGATAGAAGTTGGACTAGATCAATAAATGAATGGAAAGGGAACTGAGCTAACTCCAGAACTGAGTCACAAGATGGAGTCAATTGTGGTTCACTCAATTCCCATCCCTACTTACTACTCTAATCCCTTAATTTCCTCAGTTTCCCACCTTTGATTCACAGGGAAGAGTTCAGCCCACTCCCTTCATGGATCACTTATATATTAGCTAAATCTATAAGTTTTTTCATATATTCATAATCAGAGTTATTTGATTTACAGCTCAAACTACTTAGAGTGCTCACAATGGACTAATTTCAAGAAAGGATATTTACATGTCACTAATGTAATGAAGAAAAATTAAACATAAAAATACATGAAAGAAAACATCAACTCAATATAATAATGATCAGTAATATTAACTAACATCATATCTCCTTGTACCTTAGTAACCCACTCTCAATGTCCATTTAATCAACACATTTTGAGTCTTAGATGTTTCATGTACTTGTTTGGTCCCTGGATATCTTTTCTTGAGCATTCTGGAATAGGCTTCATTCTCAAGGAATCTCTGAAGGGGCTCTGCTTTTCTGTTTCCAAATCACTTATAAATGTTTCTAAGTAATTCTGCAAAAATCTGCCAGTAATAAGTAAATAAAATTGAGTGCAATCTCTTAAATTTGGTTTTGCAAACCTGAAACTTCAGAGAATTCAGTTTTTATATATCACTTGTTGTTTTTCCCTTTACCTAAACACTGTAAGGGCCAAATTTAGTATGAGAAGAGTTAATTGGGCAGCTCACCTTAATATTGGGGTAAGAAAAGAAACAGCCTCTTTCAAAAACACAAAACAAGTTAATTAATGGTAACAAGTTTAAAACACAAGCATGATTAATAGAACTAGAAACAATGTATAAATCTCTGGGGTACAAAGGCCCCAGGCACCTGAACCTGCCTCCAGCCCAGCTAGCTCCAGAGAGCTATCTTTGCCTCAAAAAACAAAACAAACTCACCACACCCAAAATCCCTAGCTCTAAGGAAAATTAGCTGTGTAGTCTCTTTTGTTTTTGTCTAAAGGCCAAACACCAGCAGCTCCTCTAATTGTCTGCCTTCCTTCCTTCTCCATTTCCCCCAGAACCCTCTCCAACTGTCTCTTTAACTGTGTCCAACTGAATCTTACTGACTCCCCCACAGAAAGGGGATGGGAGGTTTTTAGCCATGCTAAGTCTCCAACTGTCTCAGCACACCTACATGGGCTGTCCCATTATAATCTGGCCAGACCCACATGGGCGTGGGGGAGCTATTAGAGGGAGGCCTAGTTGCTTAGTTTGAATAAATGTTCCCTGTGGTCAGAGTTCCTCTTTTTTGTTCCATTATCTCTCAAAGTACACACCTACATTTTTTCAGTTTGGCCATAATAAAGCAAAGATAGGGTTATGAAAACCCCAAATCACAATTAATTCCTTACAACACTGTACTTGATAGAAAAATTTTTTAAAAATTATGAAGTTTTAACTTGTAAAATGAACTCTTATGACTTTTAATATTATCAGATAGATACTTAAAAATGGGAAAATAATTTCACTTTCTTTATAATTATCAATGAAATTTTATATGTAAAGTCCTTAATGTAAATTTGAGAACTTATTACTAGAGCACACTCAAACCCTGAGTTTTCATACTAGATACATCTGGAAGTCAATCATACAAACATAGATATATATGTATATGCAAGTATGTATGTGAGTATATATTTCTAAGGGAAAATAGTCGAATCATGTTACTTTCCCCAAATTTACTATTATGTCTAATTAGAAAATTTTATATTATATCTTTGTCATTACTTTGTCTAATTCCCTCTTTTGGAGGATATATCCATATATTATAATTTGACCACATGCATAGATCAAAATTATAAGATTTTTATATCTGTATCCTGTTACAGTAACTCAAATGTCCAAGTATCAATCTATTAATTAATAGATTTAGTGCTTTTTAAATAAAGCTTCTAGTGCTCACCTGCCCAAATTTTACAAATTTGCTATGAAAGGAAAAGGAGGGATTTAGTCATCATAATACATGACTCATCTCCTCAAGGGTACAGACTGACCTGACATATACCTTAACAGGGATAAAAACTCCTTATCTCTGTTTGATTCAAGGCAAGAATCATATCTGACAGCCAATAATGTAGTCACAGAGCAAGACTCAGGATTAACTAGGTGGGGAAAGTTCCAGTTCAGAAAAGAAATAGCATAATGGTGAAACTGGGTCAAGAGGATCCTGACTTAGGCCATGTCAAGGTTATCCCATAACCTTTTCCCCAGGCACAGACATCCAATTGTCACAATTTTCAGACTACTGTCCATGTCATTTATTATTATTCGCTTCATGAAAATTCAGGCAACCATCCCTGTAATCAAAATTCAAAGCAATAGTAAATTATAGTCCCAAGAGGTTTTCCCTCAAATAGAAAAAATTCACTAACCTGCTTAGGGCTTCAAGACCTTTACTTATGTTTCCCTAACAATTACATTTCACTTATCCTTTACTTATAAATTAAAACTAATAGCATTCTGATGTTTCAGAAATACACCAAACTTCTGATAATTGTTCCATTATTATTATGAGATTACATCTTTAAACTAACCTATATAATTTCACAATTTTTATGTCATAGCAAAATATTTTCAAAAGAAAACTCACTCATTTATCATACTACTTATTTTCTTCTGTTTTTAAAACATAATATACCATGTTAAATATCTAAGGTTTCAAATATCTATTTTTATCACATTTTTTTGTTTGTTAGTTTTTGTGTTTGTTTTGTCAAGGCAATGAGGGGTTAAGTGACTTGCCCAGGGTCACACAGCTGGTAAGTGTCAAGTGTCTGAGGCTGGAGTTGAACTCAGGTACTACTGAATTCTGGGCTGGTGCTTTATCCACTGCAGCACATTTTAACAACTCAATACTTAATCTAAGAGCATCAAATAAAAACATTGTTTTTGTAACAGCATTTATAATACAATTATCTCTCATATTTCACAATATAAGAAAGATTTAGAATACAATAATAGTATACACAGTATTATGTATTTAAAACATGAAACAAAACTTAGTACCAGTCAGATGTCAGTTCAGCTGAATGCATTTTCAAGTTATGCTACTTAGAAATCATTAATCTTATTACTTTGAAGTATTTTATACCTCGTTGTTATTGTTTTATACTAATCACATCTAGAATCCAATATAGAGTTATCAATTATAAGTAATATTCAATTAAATAAATAATTATAATAACAAATATCCTTTATATAGTATTTACCATATGCCAGTCACTGTAATAAGCATTATAGAATTATATAATTTTGATCCTCACAACACTCCTGGGATGGGGTATTATTATTATTTTTCTATTTACACATCAGGAAATGGAGGTAAACACATAACTTGCTTAGGATCACACATATACTTCTGAAACAGAAGTGTAACCCAAGTTTCACTGCATTTTTCCAGTATTTTTTTGGGGGGGGATGCAATACACTTATTTGTGAGCCTCATTCTCATGAGATAAAATAGGTTAATAGGGTCAGGGGAAGGTCTCTGAACTGGGGAGAAAGTCAGAGGGGAATCTCTGAGCTGGAATAAGGGACTCATGAGATCCATGATCTGGAATAGAAATCAGCTGAGTTGTGAAGGGGATCTTTAGGGAGTCTGGGATAGAGGTCAGTAGGATTATCTTTGATTTAAACAATCTTTTCTCTTTTCAAATGGTCAAAGAAGTGTTAAGTACCAGGCGAATTTATTTGTGCCGTTTTGTTTGTTTGTTTCTTTGTTTGTTTTTGTGGGGCAATGAGGATTAAGTGACTTGCCCAGGGTCACAAAACTAGTAAGTGTCAAGTGTCTGAGGTCAGATTTGAACTCAGGTCCCTTGCTTTATCCACTGGGCCACCTAGCTGTCCCCAATACCAGGTGAATTTAAACTGTAAACCACATACCTATATTTTTTTCTTCATTCTGGGATTGTTTTCAAATTTCCTGTCTTCCTTCATTATACTAAAACAATAGGTCTATCAATCTTCAGAGAAAAAGTGATCTACTTTATTTACCCCTGAAACATTTACATAATTTAATTCTTATTTTTCCTTAAATTCTACTGGTGCCCCAACAGTCGTTAAGATATTTCAGCATATGTTAAGCTTTTGCTAAGTGAAAATGATTATTCTCCAAACTCATTAATAATTAA
Organism: Dromiciops gliroides; assembly: GCF_019393635.1. NCBI lineage: Eukaryota > Metazoa > Chordata > Mammalia > Microbiotheria > Microbiotheriidae > Dromiciops > Dromiciops gliroides. The sequence goes on from NC_057865.1 coordinate 177,555,065, forward strand.
TCTCCAATAGCTTCAATCTCCAAAATCTGTTAAGATTTTTAAGGCAGTTTTTTTTTTTTAAATATAATCTCCCACTGAAATCCTAAAATTGGAGTTAGTCTTGCTTATTGGGACAAGTACTTCAAGTATGAAACTTCATTAATCTTTCCCAGCATACAAAACTCTTTGGCTGCAGTTTTTGAGCAGTTTTTCTGGCTGGCTATATTTGCCCCTTAGAAATATTTCAAGGTAATAGAATCTACAAAACAACACTAAATATGGCACAAAACTAAGATTTAGCTTACATTTCCCTAAGAAAGACAAACACAAACAAAATGATGGGACAAACACATACTTACAAGTCTTACTTTTTAAAGTTTGTAATAATGAAAAGAGCTGCATTGGAATCAAAACAAATTACCAATTGAATCTCTTGAAGATTTATGTCAGATGTTACATATTTCAATTGCATGCTGTTTAGTCATTCCCATAACTATTGGGAGCATCCCATGGTCCGATGCTGTCAAAAATATATCCAAGGGAGAACCCACTAGCATCTTACTATTAGTGGAACCCACCTTCCTTCACCACCCCTGGGGGAAAATTAATCTAAAAACTAAAACTTAATACTAAACCACCTCACTCCCTGGGGGAAATTTAAACTAAACCCAAACTACCCCAATTCCTGGGACAAACTTAATCTAAAACTAAATTACTCTACTCCCCGGGGGAAGTTAACTTAACCTAAACTAAAAACTAAATTTTCCTCTCCTGGGGAAAACTAACTTAACCTAAAATAAACTCTAAATTCCCCCAGAGCACCTCTCTCCTAAATTTAACCCTAAATTCCCCTTTCCTGGGGGACCATTCTCCACTTTAATCCTAAATTTAAACCTAAACCTTACCTTAGTTGAGAAAAAATAAGGATTGAGAGCAGGAGTCCTACTTCTGTGGCCAATCTTCTACCAAAATGTCCCTCAGTGAAAGATTAACTGGAATACTCTAGGGAGTTTTTCTGGAAGGCTATTAGCCTGGGGTTGGAGTCCTGACTTGACCTGGCTTGGTTTGCCAAAAAACTGAGGCAGGTGAAAGATGAAATGAATGAGGAAACAAAGGTTTGTGCTTCTGGGCATTTCAATTTATTAAGCAATACATGCCAATTGCCTTATAAATCAGGATCAAGCCCCTTCCTTAGATTAGGGTTGGACCATAAATGCAGGATGAGATAGACTTTTATACATTAAAAACAATTACTCAAATAAGGACAATTAATTAAAAGGAAACAATACAGAAGTTGGACCAGACCCATAACTGAATAAAAAGGGAATTGAGCTATTTCCAGAATTGAGTCACTAGACAGAATCAGTGTGGATCACTCAATTTTCACCACCACTTGCTGCTTCAATCCCTTCAAATCCTTCAGTTGTGAGAATAAAATAAGAAAATATTTGTGAATTGGCACATATGAAGCATGTAATAATTTCTTGTTTCCTTAATCCATAAATAATACAATGATTTTTTAACATAACATATAAAGAAAGAATCATGAAAACATAAATTCATGCAGTAAAGAACAGGCCCAGAGAAACAAAAGAGATGTAGTAGATAAAAAATAAGTAGGGGATGATATAGCCATACCCATGGAGTAGGACTGATCAATGAAGGTGACCAACTAGTATTGCCACTTAAGAATCTGAGAGAAAAAAAAGGATGTGATCTAGGCTTCTGTACACACCTAAATTTTATACAGTTTTTTTTTTGTGTGTGTGTGTGTGTGTGTATTCCATCTACATTTCATGCAGTCCTATACATCATCATGAATAATGATAGATTTTTATTCAGGATATATTGATGACCCAAGCTGACAAAATTTCCTATATTAAGGACTTAGTGTTGCCACAAACCTTCAAATGTAAAAAACCAACCAAAAGAAAAACAAAACCAAAAAAACAAAACAAAACAAGCAAACCAACCTCAATAGTTGTGAAGTACAATAAAGCAAGGTATTCCTGCATTATCCTGAATTATGCTATAGTCCAGACCAGAGATGTGAAACACATGGCCCATTGGCAGCATGCAACCCACAATACTCCTGAGCATGGCCTGAAACAGATTAAAATGTTATTGGAAAATATTTAATGAAATAAATAAAAATAAAATAAGATACAGATAATGTCAATATGTGGTTTTCTAAGTCAATCTGTAGCCACAGGGATCCTTATGCACTTTTTATTGGCCTTTATTTCTTTTTGACATGGTTCTTAATTCCGTGCCTATGTGTGTAATGTGCCTTTTTTGGAAGCATGGTGAAGCCTATGAACCCTTTCCAGAATAATGTTTTTAAATGCACAAAATAAACCATATAGGACTGATCACAAAAGAAACCAATTATATTGAAATACAAATTATAAAAACAATTTTAAGTCCACAGGCTTAGTTTAAGAATAGTCTAGACTAATCTTTACCAAACTAATTTGATCACAAACACCTTTGGCTTTGGCATATATTGACAAGACCCATACATTCCGATCCCAGAGGATCTGAAATTTTGGGATAGGGAGGGTGTCTTTAAGTATTTGAAGGCTGGTTAAATGGAAGAAGGATTAGACCTGTTTTGTTTGGTCCTAGAGATTAGCACCAGGAGCAATGGATTATTGTTGTTCAATTGTTTTTCAGTCATGTCTGATTCTTTGACCCTATTTGGAATTTTCTTGGCAGAGACACTAGAGTGGTTTGCCATTTCCTTCTCCAGTCCCTTTTACAGATGAAGAAACTGAGGCAGTGACTTGCCTAGGGTCACACATCCAGTAAGTGTCCGAGGCCATATTTAAACTCAGGAAGGTGGGTCTTCCTGATTCTAGGCCTGGCACTCAAGCCATTGTCTGATCTAGCTCTCCCACTAGGAGCAATAGAGAGGAAGTTTAAGAATGATAGATTTTGATTCTGTGATAGGAAAGTTTCCTAACAAATTGTGCCATCCAAATGAGAAAAGACTGCTTTGAGAGGTAATGGGAATTAGTGGGTTCCCTCTCATTAGAGGTCTTCAACTAAAGGCTGGATAACAACTTTTAAAGTTTGTTATAGGAGGAAACCTCTACAGGTTCCTTCAAACTCTCATATTCTATGCATAGTTTCAAGTATGTCCAGAAAATTTTGGAACAAAATTGAGGAAGTTGATTGTCATGTTATGATATGTTTGATACATACATTCAAATTTCAGTTCCATTCAAGAAATTTCTTTCTTTCTTTCTTTCTTTCTTTCTTTCTTTCTTTCTTTCTTTCTTTCTTTCTTTCTCTCTCTATCCATCTATCTTTCTAGCTATCATCTATCATCTATTATCTATCATCTATCTATCTTTGATAATATTTATTTTTATTGGTTCATGGACTTCCAAATGAGAAAATTCCCTTTACCAATGCAGATTAATGTTTTGGAAAGTTGCCTGGGGGGTACTCAGAGGCTAAATGATTTAACCAGGGTCACACAGTCAGGATTTGAACTCAGGTCTTCCTGAGTTCCAGATTTTGAGGCTGACCTTATCCACTGTGCCACCATGATACATATTACATTATCAATCTTACATAAATATAACTGATATACACATAAATACATGTTCATTGAAAGTCATTTGGGGTGATATATAATTGTATAAGTTACTCATCACATTTTAAAACCCTGAAGATATTTAGCTAGTTTCCTAATCTCAAAATACATGAGCTCACTTCCAATTCTTGGGACCAGTGTAGTGAGATTGATAGTTTGTTCACAGTCCAAAGATCACTTTGTTCATTTGTTTGTATAGCAGGTCTCTGGCCACAAATGAAGTATATTAAATGGTAGTTTATAATCATTACTCTAAGTATAGTTGGCGCCTTCCCAACTTCTATCCCCCACCCGGTGAATCCCAAAGCACATCAAATAGATCTCATTTGGCTTCACAGGCTCTGTGGAAGATAGAGAATTTGTCAATCCCATTTTTCAGAAGGGGAAATCAAATAAATCCCATTTTGTTTCTGTTCTATTCTCTCTTCTGGATGACCCATTTATTCCTCCTTTTAGACTTTTTTGAACTATGACCTGCAGCTGGTGGCAAACATATAGAAACTACATGCTTCCCTATATTGGAGCAGAGCCAGGGAGCAGACCATTATTCTAATAGTTTGCCCATTCCACAATGCAATGAATCAGTCACACTGAGCCCTCATCCCCTCCCCACATTTTAGTACATTACAACAGACAATTGCTTCATAGTTAAAGTGGACCTTGGAGACTATAGATATAGATAGATATACACACATGTGTGTGTATGCATGTGTATATGTGTATATATGTATATGTGCATATACATATACACATGCATATTACACATATACACATGCATATACATATGTTCCGGGGTTAGCACTATTAAAGTTTAACTTGGTCAGCTGACACAAGTCTTCTTGAGACACACTTTGAAGCAAGAGAGATAAGCATTGCTGCTGCTTGAGTGGAATGAGGGGGACAGAGATGGCTCAAGAGATCAGAGCCACCTCTCACCCAACTCCCCTAGGCACCACCAGTGATGGACAGTCCTCCTTCTGGTGATCACCCCCAATAAGGGAACTTTCTACAGTCAGATGATGACCCCATTGGTCCTTCCACCATTGGTCCTCTATAAAAGTATTTGCCTTTCTCCTGCTCGAGGAGATGGATATCTCATGTATCTGGATCTACCTCCCTTTGAGACTTGTCTCAAGGTTTCCTTTCTCTAGTGCCCAAATAAAATATTATTTTATTCCAATTGGATTTGTGTGCAAGAGGGTGTAATTCTTTAAAGAGGAATTCTTAACCAATCCCCACCTATTTTCCCTATAACACATATACATATAATTACACATACACACAGAAATATATATATACACAAATACACACATATATGTACCTCTTTGACTACTTTCTTGACATTTTACATTTTTAAAAAATTTGGAAAATGTACTCTTTCCTTCCACACTTGAAATAGTTGGGCATGAGGATAAGTGCCTTAAAAAAGATTTCATTTAGTTTATTTTAACTTTGTTTTGTTGTGAAGCAATCCTCTCTCTCTCTCTCTCTCTCTCTCTCTCTCTCTCTTTCAAGTGCTGGAAGAGGAGGGGAGATGGATTGAACAATTTCAAGGATGGTTTTACATGATTCATGGCTGCATAGCAGTATGTGCATTCCTAAAGCTTCTTCTATTGCAGAGGTCAAGACTGGAAACAATAACAAAGCCTTGGGTGTCTGGAAGGGGGTGGGGGAAAAGACCATCTTGCCTGAAAACAATTACAGGGAATTATGAGGAAGACTAGTACAAACCAGGGCACGGTGGAAGAAATCACTGTTAAAGGGTTTCTGAATGATAAATGGCAAGTTTTCTGAATTTCTTTGTAGACAAAAATAGGAAAATATTGAACAAGCCCAGGACCACCCCATCATTCCCACAAAAACCTCTTTACCACTTTTCTACCTTCCTTTTGTTATAGGCCTGAACACCTCATTTGAATGGCCCTGGGTACCCCAGAAGTTTTGTGGGGGTAAATCAAAAGAACCTTCTAGAGAAACTAAACCAAAGGACAGACACACTTAGCCAGCCTCACCCCTTGAGGAGATAAGATTGGGTGTGACTGCTGCCTTCATGGCATAAGGAGCAAGCAGAGAGATGGCTTGAGAGATCTGCAGCCACCCCTCACCCAACTTCCCCCAGCCACCACCAGTGGGGGATGGTCTTCCCCAAATAGGGGAACTTTCCACAGTCAGACGAACACCTCATTGAACACCTCATCGGACCACCATCGGACCTCTATAAAAGTATCTGCCTGTCTCCTGCTCAAGGAAATATGTATCTCAGAGCCATACCTCTGTGCTATGCCTTCTCCCCATGAGAAGAAGTCCAAGGATTTCTCTCTTGGTTTCCTTTCCCTAGCACTCTAAATAAACTATTATTCTAATTGGTTTTATGTGCAAGAGGGTGTAATTCTTTAAAGAGGAATTCCTAAGGACCCTTATCCCAAACTCCTAACCCAAATCTCCACTCTATTTCCCCATAAAACTCTCATTCCAACAACACTTCCACTTCTATTGCATCTTCTTTATCCCTTCTGATTGGTGAACTCCTATTTGAACATCCATTTGAAGAAGCATTCATGCCCAGCCATTTATAGATGAAAGAGACTTTAGAAATCATCTGATACAATTCCTTCATTTTACATATGAAGCCAGGATTAGAACCCAGGTCCTCTAAATCTAAATCCACCATTTTTTTTTTTATGAGACTGCACTTCCTCCAAGAGGAAAAATTGTTTGCTTGTTTGTTTTTTTCCCCCAGTTCAGACTACATCTGGAAAACTGTCTTCATTTCTGAATTGCAGCATAAACAGAATGAAACACATCCAGAACGAGGCAGGATGGATAGTAAGAATATTGGAAGTTGGATCAGAAAGTAAGGGAAAGAAAGGTAAGACTTGGGAAAGGGGATGTAATCCCAGTTTTCAAGTACATGAAGAACTCTCATATAAAAGAGACAAATCTGTCAGTGCCAGAGAACTCAACTAGGATCAGGTTACAAATGGGACAAATTTAGGCTTGCTATATCCTTAAAAGCTAGGGCTGAACCCGTGTGGGTGACCTCGAAAGATTCCTCAAGTCTTCCAAGTAGAGGCTGGGTGGCCATTTGTTCTTAGTCATTCACTGATCTAATAAGGGGCCATTGTTTGGCCTCTGGATGGCTCAGAATGAGTGTAAATAACAATTGTTTCTGTTTTGGCCAGGAAATCCGAGGGCCTTCCCCTCCCAGATTTATTTATGTTTGTTTGCCCATTTATGTATGTATGTATGTATGTATGTATGTATTAATTCATTCATTTGCTTATTTATTGACTAGTTAAATGAGGCCATTCTTTGCTTCATGTCTTAGCTAGCCTTAATCACTGAATAGGTGTTGCCTCAGATAAACTGAAACCTGTGAAAGACCATAGCTTAAAAAAGGCCAAGGTCTCCCTCTTTATCTAGAGCCATCTCTAGTAATCCTGATCTATATCTTGCCACTGGACCCATAAGGCTCCAGAGGAGAGAGTGAAACTGGTGCCTTTGTATAGCCCTGCCTCGCTTAAATCCAATGCAATGAAATTCTTGACATAATCTCCTCCCCAATGTCATGATCCTCCTGGACAAAAAAGGACGAACAACAACAACATGCCCAGTCATTATTTGCTCTTCATATTAGCCTGTTATGATCCAGAATACCTCTCCACCCCTATACATGTGTGGGAATTTATTGTGTTTTGGGGACCCTGCCTTTGGGCTGAGATTAAAAAGCCTTAGGCCCTCAGGGGTTTTTTCTGTGTAAGAGGGGCTGGGACCCCTCCCCTTCCACTTCAGCCAAGCTGAAAAGCCATATGTGCCTTAAGAAACACTGGCCAGGCAGACAGAGATCCCAGGCTTGCCCTGATGGTCCTGGGTGTGCAGCAGGGGGCACATGTTCCTCAAGCCCTGGGTGTGGTGTGGCACGGCAGACTCAATCCCCCACCCCCACCCCAGCTGCAGCCCTAACACAGCTAGTGGATTAGCTTGGCATGTACAGGGGCAGAGGGAGCCCGAGGTTTGAGGGGAGAGAAAGAAGACATATACCAGGGAGTTAGACAGTGAAGGGGATTGGAGAAAGTGAGAGGGGGCAGACTGACAGAGCAGACAGACAGAGAAAGAATGGTATGAAGAAAAAGGTTTTTTTAAGTGAGTTAGATGGGAGAACACCAGAGGATGGACAGAAGGAAGACGGACAGAGAGAAAGGACGTTGGGAAGACTAGGAGAACTAGGAGAATGCAAGGAGGTCATTGAGGGAGAAGAAGCGCTTGAGGGGGGTTCGCAACAGTAAGAGGCTTTTCAGGAGGGTTGGCAAGAGTATGGAGAAGGGGGGCTTTTCAATGACGGAAATGCCAGAGGAGGGTCTGTTGGTATGCAGGAGGACACTAGGAAGGTTAGACAGCAGAGAGTGGGCACAAATAGCAGCAGGAGGGAGACATGCAGTCAGGTCTCATATAACTTTGCATTTCTTATTTCTTATGTTTATTTTTATAAATAAACCCTGCTTTGATTATTTAATTAAGAGGCTTCTTAATCATTTTCTTATCAATTTGGGAGCAATTTGTAGAGAAATCTTTAAAAGGCCCTAACAGATTGGCTTAGGAAATTAATAGTAGTCAGATAGCCAGCCAGTCAAAAGTCCCCAGATTACGTACCCTAGTCAGATTAGTCCACCCCAAGTTAGTTAATAAAATATTCTCACATTTGAATGGCGACCATGAAGGGACTTAAGGCCCAATTACAATTTTTCTAAAGTTATAATTTTTCTTATAGATATAATTTTTCATATAAGTCAAGTTTTATAATTTTTTCAGATAAGTTATAGTTAATTTTTTTTTACACACATGGATACTTTCTCTGTTCCTCTCTCCTAATTGCTTCCCAGTTCTTTTATGGGTTGTCTTTCTCACTAAAATTTATGTTTTTTTGAGGGTGGGTACTTTCTTTTTTAAAAAACTAGCATGCATATGTGTTGTTTAAAATCTAAATTGGGGGATCTAATATGCCCCCCTCCCCCAGTCTTGGGGGAAAGCTGGCTAAAATCACTGATAAGTTCGGCAAGAGTTTAGGCTTTTAAAGATTAAAATATATATTATAAGTTAGTGAAGAGAGAGAGATTGAGAATAGATTCCTTATAGCATTGAAATCCTAGATCAGATCTAATTCAGTATAGCCAGAAAGAAAGTAAGCAATTTTCTTTCCTAGCAGCCCACATGAAATCTCTTACCATGCTCATTTCCCAGACAAAAAGAGCTCTTCTCTGAGCAACATTCATTTCCTCATTCCTCTCTTCCAGAAACCTCCCTTTCCACACACACATAGCTCCAAGCTAATTGGTTGGTAGCTCTGATTGACAAGTCCCACAGGTGGTTCTATAGATGTAACTTCTGGATGTTAAAGTCACATGTTCTCTAAATCATATGCTTTCTCCTCATGGTGGAGCTTCCCTATAGTATCTCTCCCTCAGGGGTGCCATTCCAGTTCTCACACATAGTACTTGTAGATGTCTGACATAAAGCACTTAATAAATGCTTTATATATTTCTTGGTCTTTCTTTCAAAAGCTATCTATTGATCAACTATCTATCATCTATCTATCACCTATGTATCTATCTATCTATCTATCTATCTATCTATCTATCTATCTATCTATCTATCTATCTATCTATCTATATTCTTCTTCATTATCATCATTATCATCTAGTTATATCTCTTCCTTGTATTGTTTCCTTTTTTAATTACAATTTCTTCTTGTTGTTTTTTAATTTGATTCTCTTTATCATGTTGTAACTGGAGCTAAATATTCTATGACTCATCTCACAGACTACAGCTTTATACCTCAGATTATAGCCTGCTCTTAAAGCCAAAAACAAAACAAAAACAAAACAAACACAGAAAAAAGAGGGATGAGGGGTGTGTGTTCTATCTCTAGGTTGTATCTCTAGGTTAATGGAAATGAAAACAGAAGGTTTCAAGGACAGAAAGATGAGAGCATGGAATGGCAGAGTCAGACTTGCCATTTTAAGTCCTGGTGAAATGATTTTTTTTCTAAGTGTGTATGACTGTTGGATCCTGCCTTATCCATTCCCACTTGATATGTTTTATTGTTCAGTCATTTTTCAGTTGTGTCCAACTCATTGTGATGACACTTGGGGTTTTCTTGGCAAAGATACTGGAGTTGTTTGCCATTTACTTCTCCAGTTCATTTTACAGATGATGAAATTGAGGCAAATAGGGTTAAGTGACTTGCCCAGGGTCACACAGCTAGTGTTGGAGGACACATTTGAACTCAGGAATATGAATCTTCCTGACACCAGGCCCAGCACTCTATCCATTGCACCACCTCATTGCTCCTAATATACTTTGGTATGACCTTATTATCAGTAAGATCAGATATAAAATCCTTTGTTTGGCTTTAAAGCCATTCACAAATTGTTCCCATCTTGCCTTTCTAGCTTGGCAGCTAGGTGGTATGAGGTGGAGAAGGAAATGGTAAACCACTTCAGTATCTCAGCCAAGAAAACCTCAAAATGGGGTCAAAAGGAGTAGGATACAACTCAACAACAACAGCCGCAGCAGCAAACAACAACAACAATAAACATTTCCAGCTTAATAAACCTTTTAGGATTAGACTATAGATTTATAATTGGAAAGAATATTAGAAGTCATCAGATCCAATCCCCTCATTTTACAGATGAGGTATTTAACTTAGTGACTTGTCTTAATGCATACAGCAAGTATTGGCATCTGAGGCAGGATTTGAACCCAGGTCTATCCTGATTCCAAATCCAGAACACTATCCACTACTCCACACTGCCTCTCTAATTCATTGCTGCTAAGGTTCAGGCATGCTGATCTTCTTAATGTTACTTTTTATCTGTGCCTTGTCACTTATTGACACCACTGTCTGAAATGTACTTTATCCTCATTTCTGCTTCTTGGAATCACTGTTTTCCTTCAAGACTAAGTTCAAGCTCCACTTTAGACATGAGGTGTTTTCTGGTTCCTTCAGCTTCTAGTGTATCTTCCTACCCAAGGTTTATCTCTTGTATCTCTCTTATATGTGTTTTGTGTATATTTATATAGACACATATTGTATCCTTTAGCAGAATGGAAACTCTTTGAGGACAGGGACTCTTATTCCCATATTCCCAGTTCCTGGCACATACATAGTAGGTGGTCTCAGGAAATAAATGTTTGTGTATGTGTGTTTGTGTATAAATACACACACAGAGTATAGCATAACTAATCACTTGAGGTAATTTAGAAATTTTTCTTCTATCCTTTGATGGTTAAGAAAAACCAGCTTCCTGATTATAATAACCCTATAATGAAGACTGTCCAGTTAGCTCTAAGCTTTTTCTTCTTCTATCCCCCAACTCTGAAATCTAAAAGGCCTATTTTTCAGTGCATTAGGGAATTCTATTATTTATCATGGCTAGACTATAAACTCCTCAAGGATTAGTGTTATATCACATCTAAGCTATTTCAACTCCCAGCACCTAAGACAAGTGGTTTGTGCAAGCCACATATCTAAATAAATGCTTGTTGTCATCTCAATCCAATTTCTCCACCCTTTGAGTCACATAGATTGAGACTAGAAAAAGTACACTGTCCAATGATAAAATGATGCTTACATCTCATTTTTCAGTCTTATTTCCTACTATGTCACTCCCAGATCTTCCAGCTATACATATGTCCTAGATGTTATCCTCAATGTTTATCCCCTCCCCCCCCCCATGCTGGGTATACAAACTTGATTTGTCCCCTCAGCCTCCAATATCCGATTTTAAACAGGGCATTTCATTCGTTCTTCAGGTTGGAAACATTGTGAAATTATATTGTCTGGTTTCCAGCTATACAAAGACATTGAATTGCTAACATCAACTGCATCCTAGCAGCAATTTACCATTTTACAAAACTGACTGCCTGCAGGACTCAAACATTTTCCAGTTAACTTTATTTATTTATTTTTTATTTTGGTAACAATAGCAGCCAATTGCTGAACAATCCATGGCATTATTTTTGCTTTTCATTGATACTTCAGGCTGTCCCATACACAAGAGAGTTGAAAGAAATGGGGCAGCCTAGGTGTTCTGGGTACTTCAATGATTGAATCAAATCAGCTGAATGGCAATCTAATTGATTGCTCAATCATGTGTCCAAATCAACTGGAAAACATTTTCAACATATGGGTTTGGGATGCAGCACAAAATTTCAAATGTATCTTCTTTTTTGATCCATGGACTGCATTCTAGTTCTGTCCAACAAGAATAGCAAGAAGACTTCCCCCCATAGTAGGATGGTGATTAAGTACAAAGATAAGACATAGTTAATTCCTATTCCTAAAGGTTATTCACTGTCAGGATTGTTCATTTATGTTATCTTGATCTTTAAATGATTTAATTAAAAGAAAGTGAAAAGAAAAGAACCCTTTTGGTGTGGTCTTCTTTATTTTATGTGACTCTTTATTTTCCTATTCCACTTTACAAATTATATAATGCAAGCAATAAAACAACATTAAAATAAATATAGAAGAATAACGGGTCTGTTCAGAAACAAGAATCACAAACATTTTTTATTAACATACAGATACAGAAGCCTAAATGCTACTCGAGGCAAGTTTAAAATATTATTTTCCAAGCATAGCAATTATTTTTGAAAGTCCTTCTACTGCCAATTTTAAATCAGTGAAATGTATCAGTGATTGTCCTGTTACTTACAAATAGAATCAATGTATCTCATTGCATGTAAACCTTCCTGTCTTGTATTTATGATAGTAATTTAGTAGCATTAGATGCCAGACTGTACCAAGAAAGCTGAGCCTGAAAGAAAACTGCTTTTCATAAAAGAAACTATTTTTATATCTCATGCCTAAATCCCCCCAAATTGTTTGTTCATTTTAATTTTAAAACTCTGGGACAGAAAACTAAGTTAAAGAACAGAGCAGATTTTGATATTGAAAAATCTTTCATTTGTTACAGTATAGATTCAATTTTTCATTTGAAAAAATATTATGATTCCCTGGAACAGTAGTAAAGTTCAACAATCAGAATAAGAAAAATTTCCCATGATAACTAACAGTGTAGTTGTATTTTTAAATGTGTAAAATAACTAGCTTTGACACATCATTCTTTGGGGTTGAAACAAAAATCAAATTTTAATATTCATTATCCAAAAGGATAACTTTAAAATTATAATTCACTTTTCATTGTTCACATTTCCTAGTATTTCATTCAATTTAGGCACTGAAACAAGAATAGGTAGTTGTACCAATTGTTTTGAATCACTTCAATTCAGTCTGACTGACTCTTACTCATTAACATATACTACTAAGCCTTAATTCCCAGAACCACAGGCAAATGTTTAAATAAAAGAACACACATAATAGTTTTTTAAAATAAAACATATGTATCTGTAATGGAGCTGTAACATTTTTCCAGGAGAACCCTAATGTGTGGCATCTGTGAAATGTTTAGTGTCTTTTCCAGTTTTCCTGAAGACTGGGAAGTTGATAGTTTGGGTGACACTATCCTTGAAGTCACCTGGATTTAAAGCAGACCCTCTGAAGGAAGGTTATCAATTTTTCCTTTCCTAGAGAAATCCTTAAAAATCTTATTTAGGTGAAGGAAACACAAAAATACCTATTCAGACACATGCAAAAACCATGGCAAAAGTTGTTGAAACCTGCCTTTACATTATGGTAGACAGACGGCAATTGGTCAGGTGCATAAGCAAACCATAGGGAGAACTAACAGGAAAATCATATTCAAATCCTGGGGTTTCATTGAATCCTGCCACATATTGAGGGATTAGTTTTATGTATGGATATATATATATATATATATCCATACATACACACACACACATACATATATATGTATATATATATGTATGTGTATATATATATATATCATATATTTCCATAGATCATGAATGGTATAAAACAACAAAAGTTTCTCAATCTGGCCCCCTTGGTTCAAAATCTTTCTGACTGAACTTTTCTCAGCATTTTGTGTCAGTGTCTTGATAATGTGACATTGAGGGTCAAAGCTATATCGCAATGGAAAAATTCATCCTCATTAAGATCACAGGGTAGAGCTGGATAGAACCTCAGAGGGCATCTGACCTACTCCGATCATTCTACAGATGAAGAAATTGATGGGGAAGTCAAGTGGCTTAGTCAAGAGCACACAGGTAGTAAGCATCAGAAATGGGACCTGAATATAGGTCTTCTGTCTCTAGATCAAGTTCTCTTTCCACTGTACCATAGACAGTCAATATCATTATCAAAGATAATCATTTGTTATCTTGGGTTATATCAGTCATTTAAACATTATTTATTTATTTGTTTGTTTATTTGTTTATTTTTTTGGTGAGGCAATTGGGGTTAAGTGACTTGCCCAGGGTCACACAGCTAGTAAGTGTTAAGTGTCTGAGGCTGGATTTGAACTCAGGTCCTCCTGAATCCAGGGCTGGGGCTCTATCCACTGTGCAACCTAGCTGCCCCAGTCATTTTTTAAGTGAAAAAAAGTGATAGAATACTGTCTGCACACTAGTTTTAAGTGGTAACCTCTTCCCCTTTCTACATCTTTTCCTTTTACTCAGTTTTCTCTCTCTCCACTCCATTGTTATTTCTTAATATCACACACTGACATTCTAACCATTCCCAAGTAAGTGGAAGTAAATCTGGAACATCTATAACACCTCCATGTAGAAATGGTGTATTGGATAGAGCATTAGACTTTGAGTCAGGAAGACGTGAGTTAAAATTCTGCCTCAGACTCTTACTAGATGCATGACCTGGGAAAGTAATTTAATCTCTAAACCTCAATTTCCTCTTTTGTAAAATGACTCTCTCAGGGTTGTGAGGATCAAATAAGATAATATTTCTAAAGGATTTTGCAAACCTTAAAATGCTATGAAAATGCTATCTATTATCATTACTAAAAATAAACACAAAGGAATGGGAACTGAATAATCTGGGTCTAAGCTTTATTACTTAGTATCCCAAGGATCCCAAATGTGTTCAGATTTATTGGGAAAAGTGATATTTCTCTAAATGTTTCTGAAGAATCTTTGGCATTTAGGGGGTCAATCCTTTCTAGAATACCTTGAATTTCTTTTGAGACTATCTCTAAGTATTAGATCATCTCTGGTCACCTCAGCAAAAAATGAAATCCTGGTCATATGGAATATGGGGACATTCTATAGAATGGTTGAACTGCAATACATTTAGTAATTACTCAATCCATTTAAGAATATACATTTAACATAGAATTATTATTTAATACATGGAATCAGCAATAACTAGTTTCTAAGTTAATGTGTGAAATGTAATAATGGTATGGCATAATGGGGAAGAAACCCCAATGAATGAAAGGCTAAATGACCCGACTTCTAGTTACATCCCTACCCTAGACAGTCTAGCTCTGTGTGTTTATCTCTCTAAACTTCAGTTTTCTTAGCTATAAGAAAATGAGAATAATAATAGCTGTCCTACCTATCTCAGAGTGTTATTATGATAATCAAATGAGATATATGTGCCTTCACATATTTCAGTAATTTTATGGATCTATAATTTATTCAATATATTCATACCATCTCATTTTCTGTACATGTGGTCCATATCCTAGGCATCCACACATGTTAGAGAACTTCCTCTAAATCTTTTAAGATTATATGGTTGCCAATATATCACTGAGCATGTCCATCTGTTATCTTTTTTTTTTTTTTGCTGGGCAATGAGGGTTAAGTGACTTGCCCAGGGTCACACAGCTAGTAAGTATCAAGTGCCTGAGACCAGATTTGAACTCAGGTCCTTCTGAATCCAGGGCCGGTGCTTTATCCACTGCTCTACCTAGCTGCCCTCCACTGTGCCACCTAGCTGCCCCATCTGTTATCTTTTGCTTTTGCTACATGACAGATCTACCTCTTTCTCTTAGATGATACATTGAATAACTGTGATACATTGTATTGGTCCTATTGCTTTGACTCTTTCAAGAATTTAAGGAGAATCTAACAAACCATGTTAGTGAATAAACTGAAGTATTTCATGTTTAGGTGGTCCAAATATGGCCAATTTAAATTTGCCTATTTAATGAAAGAACTAGCATTTTCCTGAATTTATGCATCATTCAACAACTATTTATGTGCCTCCAAATGTCAGGTCTTGTGCTAGGAAGTGGGTAGATGAAGACAAAAACAAGCAAACAACTAAGTAAGTAAATAAATTTAAAAAAAGCAGTTACTATTCCCAAAGTTCTTACATTTCGACTGAATATATATACTCATATAAATACAAAATAAATATGACATACATATAATAATTTATAGAGGGAGGATACTAACAATTAGGGGAATAGGAAAAACTTCAGTTTTAAGGTGCTAAAAGATTATTGCAAGAATGAAGGAAAGGTCAGTACAAAGATACAGATATAAGGGATGGAGCACTATATGTGAGGAATAAGGTGGTATGTTTGTCAGGACTGTTATGTGATGAGTAATGTATAATGAAGGGGGCTGCTAGGTGGCACAGTGAATAAAGCATGGGCCCTGGATTCAGGAGGACCTGAGTTCAAATCCAGTCTCAGATAATTGACACTTACCAGCTGTGTGACCCTGGGCAAGTCAGTTTACCCCTATTGCCCCACCCCAAAAATATATATAATGAAGTTTGCAAAGTAGTTTGGGATTCATTGCAAAGGACTTTAAATTAAATAATGAAGATTTTGGATTTTATTCTAGAAGCAATGATAGCCAACGTTTACATAGAGATAATAGCCATCACTTCATTTGTTCTCTTTATATACATCCTCAGCCCCTACGACATTGTGTGACCCATAGTAGGTTTGATAAATGCTTATTTATTGATGGTGTTTTAAGATTTGCAAGGTGTTTTCTGCACTTTATCTCATTGATTTCCACAACTCTTTGACATAGGTACTATTTTATCCCCATTTTATAGATAAGGAAACTAAGAATGAAAGAGATACGTAGTTTACTCAAGATCTTATAGGTAGTAAGTGTCTGAGGCAAGGGTTAACCTCAAACCATCCTTACCCCAAACTCAATGGTCTATCCACTAGGCTAGCAAACTCCCTCTAATAATAAGACACTGGGATTTATTGAAAAGGGAAGATATATTGTCAAATTTGCACTTAAGGAAAGTCACTTGGCTGCTGAGTGGAGGATGGCTTGGGATGAAGAGAGACTTGAGAGCAATCAGGAGGCCATTGCTATGGTCCAAGTGAGGGGAGACGAGGGTCTGCATTAATATAATGGCTATGTAAGTAGTGAGAAAAGGAAAATAAAAGCAGTGGAGGTAGAAAGATTTGGCAATATATGTGGTACAACTTCATCTATCTGATTCCTGCCCCTGTGAATCCAGACCATTTGGCAGAGACTGAACACCAAGTTTCTTTTGATGTCTACATTTTTTTTCTTTCTGCTTCAGTTGCCTCCCAACACCAGACCCACTACTAGCCCTGTTCTGCTTCCTGTCTCAGTTCTACTCATTATTTCCTTATCCACATTATATGTTCCTTCTCTAGTGTTCAGGATTGTTTCCCATGGTTTATGCCCTGTACAAGTCACATCCTAAGTGCCAATTCCAATAGGCTTCAATACAATGTTCATGAACACTACTCTCTGTGTTACTAGCTGCTCTTGTATTGGCACATGTGTGCTACCACACTTGCTACAAAATAAATGGTTCATCACTTCCATCTCCTAGACATTCAGCAATGGCACCTTCAAATGAGTCAAGTACAGGCAAAAATCCATGTTGAAGTTAGACATATAGAGAAGCCCAGATGCAATTAACACCATATGGGGCACGGATGAGCACAGGATTGAAATGCTGACTGTCTTCTTTACTGTCTGTGTGACTGAATAAATCACTTACTTTTTATGGGGCCTCAATTTATTCTCCAGTACAAAAGAGGTTTGGACCAAGCAATCTCTAAGCTCTACATGCATGGTCTTCTTAGGACCTAGGTTCAAACTAAATTGACAGAAAATAACAGAGATGAGTCTAAGAGAGGGGAAAGGGCATGAGCTTTGGCAGTAAGTAAGCATTATCATTCATTCATTCAGAGGCAATATGGTTTAGTAGAAAGAGCATGGGACTTTGTGGCAGGAGATCCTTGAGTTTTAGTGCGTTTCTGGTGTGAGAGCCTGCTGAGTGCTTTTCAGTGCTGCTCAGACAATTTTGGTATCCATCTTTCACCCAACTCTCACCTGTGGTTCCAAGAAGCTTCAGCATGCACAGTGGCAATATGGCATCTAGAAAGATGGGCTAAATCAGGTTTAGGGTAACTGATAGCTCTCAAACTCTTTAGTGAGTTAGGCAGATGTCTACCCCAAGCATGTGAAGATTTCCTCTAGTTAAATGGATAGACAAAAACAATTTGTTCCAATGACCATGAAGGTGGATGAAGTACGCGCTTAGAGTTTGGTCAGACAATGAAGATTCCAAGGTCATCCACTACATCCTGGGTCTTTGCCCATCATCCTGACCTTTGTCTTGCCACTGGACTTTGATGATTCTGGAAGAGAGAGTGAGGCTGACAATGTTGTATAACTCTGCCTCACAAACCTAATTCATGCACAAATCAAGGCATCACTGTGTGATGTCATTGGTCTTCTTTGAAAGTGAAGAATGGGGGGGGGGCAGCTAGGTGGTGCAGTGCATAAAGCACTGGCCCTGGATTCAGAAGAACATGAGTTCAAATCTGGCCTCAGACACTTGACATTTACTAGCTGTGTGACCCTGGGCAAGTCACTTAACCTTCATTGCCCTGCAAAAAAACCAAAAAACAAACAAACAAAAAGAGTGAGGAATGAATAACATCACAGTTGTCTGTACATGAGGTGATTAATAATGCTTGTTCCCCAATTTTAAAGAATCAAATACTTGTACTATAGCTGGAGTATATAGTAGTTTTGAACCTTTTCTAAGGAACAGGAATAGGGACTAGGTCTATGATTTCATTGGCATAAGGTACTCCTAGGAGAAACCAATCTCCACCTCAAACCTCACCAATTCAGTTTTGTGTTTTCTCTGCAGCTTAAAGTCTTATAGAATTGCCTAGAATGCTGACAGAGTAAGGGCCTTGTCTAGGGTCACATAACCTGCCAAAGGCAGGACTAGAACCCCAATCTTTGTGACATGGATAATGACCCTTTATCCACTTCACCAAGCTTGGAGAGAACTCTAAGAAACAATAATTGTACATCTCCAACTCACACAATTCCTGTCACTGAACATTTTCTGAATGGAATTACATCTGGTGCTTCACAAAAAGTGTTGGCTTTTGGTTCTTATTTAAGAAAAAGGATGTGCAATAGGGATAGCTTGTGATGAAGTAATCATATGGATGTTGTGAGAATGTACATTGTATGCACTTGAGAACTATAAAAAACATGAGTTCTTAACTGGAGGTCCTTGAACTTGTTTCAAAAATTATTTTGATCACTGCAAGTCAATAAGGTTATTTTCCTTTATAATCATATATTTTTATTTTATGTATTTCAAAACATTAATTTGAGAAAGGTCTACAGACTTTACCACAATGCCAAAGGCATACATGACACAAAAAGGGTTGAGAGCCACTACCTTATTAGGAAAGTGAAATAAAAATTTGAGATACTTCAAAACTTCTAGGATCCATGACTTTGTCAATATAAATATTTCTCCATTGATGCCTCTTCACTTTAATAGTCTTTTCTAGTGTCTGTATTGTGAGAATCTTTATGACCTGTTGGCCAGACTTCTGGTGATCAGTCTTTCCAAATTCAGCTAGGTTGTTTTTTGATCAAACATATATAATTCATTGCTGTGCAAATACTTGGAAGCTTTTTTTTTTTTTTTAGCTTTTTACCTTGCTATAGAATGTATTCCACTGTCAAAGCCTGAAGAACTTAGGGTCACCTCAAGGCCATGATGAAGCATCAAAGTAGTATTTTCTTGGAGGAAATTCAAGTTAGGGTACAATTAGCCTTGAATTCTTAGATCATGCTTGCAAATAGCTCAGACCTATAAGTGAAGCAAAACAAAGCTAGTTCCATGAACAAATGCATTTCTCTTCAGAGTTTGTGAGGCCACACTGACCCAGCAGTTTAGATTTTATTGTTATCCACAATTCCTTTTATTAAACAATTAAGAAAACATAGTAAAATTTAAACACATATTAAGAATGCCATATACAAGATGACGTACAAACAAATCATAGTTATTATGGTGTTTGTGAATTCTAGGCAGATGATTATTTAGCATCACCATGAAGGCTCTGAACTTACTTGATTTTTCTGTTGTTCACTGGATTCTACACTACAGATATTTATGGAAGAGGAAGCTTTTCTCTATGAAAGTGAATATTAGCTGTGCTTAAACTTCTTTGAAAAAATTGACTTGTGCATTAAGATTTGCATTTCTCACTTTTTGTTCCAAGTAAAGGTGTCTAGTTATTTTTAGAAAAGAGCTAACAAATAATCAATCATCAAACGCTCTAGTTAGGAGAGCCACATCATCATACACCACCAAGTGCAAAGTCTCAGGTATTAGCAATCCACCTCCAGAAACTAATAGATAAAGGGTTGGTGTTGTAGAGAGAAAGGATGTATCACTTTTCTTGGTGAATGTAATATGAGTGAGTAATATGTGTTGTATTTGCTCAGGAAATGTATTTGCCTACCAACTGAAATTTTAAATCCAACCAGAAAAGTCTGTTGAGAAACTGTATACACACATATATGCAAGCTCTTAAAAACATCCCTCTTACCCTTCTTAAGTGCTATTCCATTCCAGGCAATATTAAGACTAAACAGTATGTGGTCATTGATCTCCTGGTGATGTTGCACTCTGGGAAATGCTGAGAATGGCAGAGACAGGGCTACAGTCAATAGATGAGCTTTTGAAGAAAATTTAAGAAAAGGGGGGAAAGAACATTTAAATCAGTAAGTAGAAGTAGTAGAATGAGAGAGATCAATGAGAAAAAGAAAATAAAATCTAAAACACAGAATTTTTTTTTCATTTCTAGACTCAATCTCCACTATTCTCTTTCACCTATCCTCTGGTCCTCCCCTGTCCCCTTCTGTACACACGCTCTAGGAGGATAAAATTGTAAATATTTCTTCTTCCTAGTATAGGGTATGAGATTAAATGGAACTTTTTTATTTCTTGGAAAAATTAGCAGCTGTTTTAAGTCAATGAAAAGTAAGATTAAAAGATATAGAGCGGCAAGGATCCAGTGTGCAGTATATGCTGCTCCCTTCAGAGTCAGCACATACTTTAATCAACTCAAACAGTTTATGCTCAGCGCATTACCTAAGGGTTTTCTGATGATAATGTAAGTTTGTAAAGGACTCCTTTGAGCGTTCTCTCTCTCTCTCTCTCTCTCTCTCTCTCTCTCTCTCTCTCTCTCTCTCTCTCTCTCGTAAAAAAAAAAGAGCATATATCTATTAGAACAAACCTCTGATTTAACACTGTTTTTGCTATATAAGTGCTTCATTTTAAGGAGGGTTGAAGTCAGGCACGGACCCGTATGTTTCCTTCAAAAACATCCGCTGGGTCTAACACATTGATTTGTTGTGCTTAATCTACACACAACAAATACAAACTAACTGAACTCCCCCAAAGGCAGAGATGGAATAGCTACAAAACTTTTTTTTGAAGGAGTAGGTAGACATGAATTGTAAACAATAGCTGCTACTTAGTAGGATCTGTTGGGGGAAGGAGATCAAGTAGGACGACAAGAGAGATCAAGGAGAAAGATCCCCAGAGGCTGGCTGCAGCGATCTTTTTTTTTTTTTTTTTAAATCAAACCCTTTCCCTCTTTCAGCCTTTGCACCCAGCAGACAACTGCTCCCCTTACGGAAGGTTTTGTGGGGACACACACACACACACACACACACACACACACACACACACACACACACACACGCACAGAGCGATGTTTACTGTTGGCAGATTGAGAGAGGGGCTCCTGGAAGGAGATCAGGTAATGATTTCACAGCCATGAGCGAGGATTTCTGCGTGGTGAAGAAGTTGACAAAGGGGACTTGATTAAACATCCATGCATATTTATAGGTGCATTGGAATCGAGATATAGCTATCTAGATATATTCCTATATCCCTGACTTTTTTGCACTCCTGCGATTTTATTTTATTGCTCCTTAAGTGGCAGGCAGAATTCTTTTTTTTTTCTTTTTCTTTTCTTTTTCTTCTTTTTTAAAAATACCTACACCGTGCTACTAATCACTGTGTTATTTTACAATCTAGTTACTCTGCAGCAGAGAGGAGAGAAAACTATCTCTCTCCCTCCTATTTGGCCAGACTAAGCGGGAGGCTGGGGGGAAGAGCTCCAGTAAGGAGGTCAGGGTTTGTTTAAGAAACATCAGAAGAGATCTGAAGTGAGAGAGGGAGTCCCCCCCTTCCCCTTCCCCTCCCTCCCTCCCCCCGCACCACCTCTCCAGCGTGTGTTGAGGTGACTGGCGAGTGTACAGAGAGCTGGTGCGGCTGCCCTCTCCTCCCCCATTGTTTCCAGTGTCTTTTTGCCTTTGTTATTTGCACTCGCATTGTGTTGTTTGTCTCTGAAGCCGCCTCATGACCAGCAAAGGGATTTCACCTCGTCCTTGAGAGCAACACAGAAAGAGTGAGCGAGCGAGAGACAGAGGGAGAGACACACACACACACACACACACACACACACACACTCTCTCTCTCTCTCTCTCTCATACACACACATACACACATAGACAGACACAGGGGGAAAAAGGCGATCTACCAAAATCCATCTCCAATCTCCTCTTGTTTCCCCCCAGCCCATCACTGTTCCACTTTGCATCCCACGCAAGAGGAGACTTTAAAGAGACCGGGTAAGGTGCCTGAATCTAATCATTTTAACTTTGTTGTTCGTACAGATATTGTTGTGGGCAGATATCCAAAGCAGAAGAGCTTCCCTCTGCTGTTCACAGTGCTCTCCACTCAGCACTCATTTTCAGCTCCAGCTGGAGAATAAGGAAAAGGAAGCGGGCTGGGAGGGGGGGGTGTAGGGAGAGGGGGTGGGGATCGGAGTTTCATGAAGTGCTTTATAGGAGGGGGATTGGGTTGAGGGTAAGGGAGGAGGCGAGAGGGGGGCATCTGGAGGCTTTAAACCTTAATGTCATCATCAGGGACAGCTGCCCAGTGGGATGCTTCAGCGTATGCGTCAATCCAGCCTAGAAAATTAGATAACTTTATATTTTCATAGAGAGGCTTGCCTTTTATCAGGGGTGCTGGTGCTGGTGATGTGGTGTACCGTATTCTAGGGCCATCTGATTTTTTTTTTTGTCCATCTTCGACACGTCAGGGGGCACACCCTGAAAGTTGGACAAAGCCTTCTACTCCCCACCCTTCCTAGAGTTTAAGTGCCCCCTTTCTCCCCCACCCCCAACCTTTTTATTTCACTTTTCTTTTCTCCTTCGCCATCGCCCTCCCTTTTCACAATTGAGGGACATAGCTCATCGTTCATTATTGAGCTCTCCCGAGACAGGAAGCTTTAAATTATTTTAATTGCAACTACTTTCTGAGTATGTGTGCAAAGTGAAAAGCACTCACGTGTTTGTGTCACTTTAAGATCTGGTTTAGGAAGACTCCCTCATACTTCGGGGCTTTTAAAAAATAATAAGAGGGAGGAGAAAAGAGGTTATGGAATTGAGACCAATTCCAAACTTGTGTTTGGAAATGTTTGAGAATGCTAGCTGCAGTTTGTAGATTATTGATCCACTTGGCAAGAAATTCACCAAAGCCCGGTAGAGGAACCGATTGCATTAAAAAAAAAAAAGTTTTTATCCTAAGCAGTTTGTATTTTCCTAGTAAGATTTGCACTTTTGAGTGCTTTGAAATGGTCCCCCAGCACGAATAAAGTTCAAAATATTAATCATTTTAATCTTTCCTTATAAGTTAAAACAGGTCAAAATGAGAATTCTCTGAATCTGTAGTCTCCCCTCCCCTTCCAAGTACTGATGGTGGGACTCAACCCTGTCTTTTCAGAAAAGTTTCAGGACTTGTTTTAACTCAACTTAGATCCTAGAATATCTATAGCAATTTGTCAAGAAGGGAATGGTCAGATTTCCCTAGAGACTGCTTTCAGTCTCAGCACTGTGTTTTATGCAAAGGCAGTACTAGTGGAAATCTGTGGGATTGGGGGTAATAAGTGTGGGAATCTGCAAGAGGACTAGACAGAGTGATTTGTTTCCTTACTGCTCATAAATAATGGCTCCTAGCATCCTTTTAAAAAAAAAGAGAGAGCCCACACAAACAAAACAGGCCAATGAAGTAAAGGCGTGGGAGATTTGTAGGCATTGGACATTTCAATTAGGAAATAAAGGGAGAGTTTTTGATAAGAATTAGGGAAGAAAACCTTGATTGTAAAGAGTGACCCAGCAAAGAGAGAGTAGGTTTTGAGATATGTTAAATTGTTTTAAAGTTTATGTTTTATAACCTTAAAAATGAGCAAGCTTTCAAAAGAGTATTTTCAGAGTTGCTGGATTTTGATCTGTCTAATTGTAAAGGAATTCAGTTGTATGTAGACTGCTGTCAGCTCAGATAATGAAGGAATCCAGTCTCGATTGCAGATGCATAGAACAAAGTTTTTGGCGGTGCTTCTTCTGGACTTAAATATAGCTCTCATAAATTCAGCCACAATGATTTAAAATCATAAATACTTTCATGGAAGTGATGTTTTCTTAAGCATGGCTACAAAGTTCTTTTAAAATTATGTCATCATCTGTTTATTTATCAGAAATATACAAGATAAAAATCACAAACTACATTTATAACTATTTATAACTGATGCAATAGCCCTAAACCCTTATACTAGTAGAAATTTGCTTTTGTTTTTTCCTACAAGGTAGATCTTTCATCACATGGGATGTTTAAAAACATTTAATTTTGGGGGTGGGAAAGAATTTGCATAATTATTTAGTTACTTGTGATAATTACATAGCAGCATCCTTGCTTCATTCAAATTATTCTACTCTCCCCATGCTCCCCCCCAAACTCCTCATACAATGGTATTCTCTTCTAACAATCTTATAAATGAAAAAAAATTTAAAGGGATTTTTCTTCCTATTTGGTGGTCCTTTTTGAATTGAGAATGTAGCTTAATCTGACTAAAGCAAGAAACCTTTAAAAATCTAATTTCATTTCACATGGAATTCATGTATTAATTTTGTTGTTGAATTTAAACTGTTCTGGTTGAGTGAAATGCTATATACAGGATTGAAAACTCTCAAACATGTTTGTAAATAATCTGGCATTTTAGATCCAGGGGTTATTTTAAGTTAACTTAGTTTTACTTTATATATGCATGAATGCATATCCTGTTTAGTCTGATATATGGTTTTGTCAAAAGTTAAAGTAAATTTATGTATATAAAGATGCTATCTTGATAGAATGTATGGGAGTAAATAAAAAATAATGAAAAAAGTTTATAGTTTTTTGGTAAATGGTGTCTTTGTCTTATTCCTTGTATGGCATAAGGCCTGAAAATGATGGAATTTAAAATTTTCCAGCATATTGGTCAGAAGTATAAGAATAAGCTTGAATGGTTCAATATTTTTCCCATAAGGCAAATTAGAAACACAGCGCAATGCTTAGAAAATATGCCTAATCACCCTTTCAAAAAAATTGATGTTCACATTTAAACAAGCCAGAGTAACCTGATTAGGTTTATTCAGATTGTATAAGCATGTAATGGCTCCCTATAGGATGAAATTTGTTCAGATTAGACTATCTCCCAAATGCATTGAATTTCAAATACAGTGTACTTTGAAAATAAAACAAATTTCATTTTTTTAAATAACTATACCTGTTAGATATTAAGGATCATTATAAGTTTCATTATAATTCCTATGCCTAATCATCCATGAATTAGAGAATGTTATCATAAGAATTTTGAAAGTGACCTGAAAGACATAACTGCCTAGGCCTTATTTTAGCCCAATAAATGTAGTTTTTATTATTGAAAGGAAGGATTCATTTAGCTCCTCTCAGAAAAAAAAAAGATTCTGAACTTGAAATTTAGATGAATAATATAATGAAAATTAATTTTGGTTCATATATTGTTTTAAAATTCCATTGGTAAATTGTATACATTTGGTTTGGATGTGTTAATGATTTGTATTTCGAAACTTCTCTTAAAAACAACATTTTGGTTCATTTGAAAAAAATGCTACAGTAAACTATCTACATAACTCTTCTAACAAAATCCCTAAATGCCTCAATTCATTGACTGAATTAAAGGATTATAGTGCTTAATTTAATTATGGTATGTCCATTATTCCATTTTTCATTTGAAGATGGTAGGAGAATTAGAATAACTTTCTTAAATTTGAGAGTATTTTTTTTCCTCAGTATGGTGTAAAATAAGTAATGTCCCATACCTCCTATTTATAAGAAGCGTTTTAGATTTGGAGATGATACAGTTTGTTGCTCAATTAAATTTTGAGTGCCAATCCTCAGAACAATAAAACAAAGTTTTATTAAAGTATGAAGTGATAGAGCCTTAAAAACAACAAAGATGATGATAAAAATTGAACAACTGATGTGTATTTGAAGGCTATAGAATAGGGTTGAAACACAGGGGTCATGAACCACAATTTGAAGGAGGCCATAATGTGACTCTGGGGGGAAGACAATTTAGCTTTTCTAAACTTTAATTTCTTCCACTTTTAAAAGGGGGGAAGGGCCAACCCTAGGCAAAATTGTGAAGTAAAGGAAATTGATTTTCACTAACCCTTTCTCTTATCTTTAGTATCCTCCTAGGTTTTCAGGGTCCTCATATTTACCTAAGGGCCCCCACTGTGTTGCTTCATTAAGCCTTGATATCATTCAGTAGCACAATCAGGACATTTTCTTTTCTAATAACTAACTAACTCATACCAATGTTGCTGGAGAGAAGAAGACTTAGTAGGGACAAGATAGCTAGCTTAAAGTATTTTGAAGGACTATAATGTAGAAGAAGGCTTATACTTATTTTGTTTTATCCAAAAGTAATAATAAGTAGAAGTGGCAAAGAGGTAGATTTAAGCTTGATTCAAGGAAAATCTTCCTAACAACTGGAACTTTGCAAAAGTGGAATAGGCTGGTTTGGGAAATAATGGGTTACTCCTCACTAGAAGTCTTTTTCTTTTTGTTTTTTCTGCGGGGCAATGGGGTTTAAGTGACTTGCCCAGGGTCACACAGCTAGTAAGTGTCAAGTGTCTGAGGCTGGATTTGAACTCAGGCACTCCTGAATCCAGGGCCATTGCTTTATCCACTGCCCCACCTAGCCGCCCCCTAGAAGTCTTTAAGGTAAACTTAGATGATCTCTTGTTGGATCTCTTGTAGAGGAGATTCATTGTCAAGTACCAGTTGGATTCTGAGACGCTTTCCTACTCTGAAATTCTGTGATTTTCATATCAGAATGCACCTCTCTTGTTCAATTTTCTGCTGGTAGTATTTGCAGCTATCTCATGCAAGCCATGTACCTCATGGGTGACCTATAGCCATAATTCTTTAGAGATTATAGTGTTCCATGAATCAAGGCCATACTGCATCACTGGAAGAATATTGACGTTTAAAAAAGAACCTTTGTTTCAGGGAGAAACTCAGGATCATTAAAAGGATTGTGCAATTTCTCCAAGGCAATCCACTTCCTCTCTTACTCCTTTTCAAATATGAACTTAGCCCATTTTCCATGTGCAATGTATGTTCAAGATTTAGGTACTGATGTGTTATCCTGCATATCATACTCTTGAGAGGTGTTGTTTCATTCTTGGTATTTATTTGGTTAGATACTAGTGCATTGTAAGGCACACAGTGGGTGCTTTAATATAATACTTAAGTACTTTTAAAATCCTAAATACTTTCTTATGGGGATAATTAGGTTGAGCACTTTTGAGAGATTGGGGATATCATTTAGGAGATATTTCAATATTCTGGGGTTGGATACAACCAACAAAATTTCATCTGAAAGGAGTATGTGGATGCCCTTACAATTTATTATCCATATCATTCCTTGTTCATTTGGACTCCTTTTCTGGTAACACTTCATGTTGGTAGCAAATACTTTTGGCAAGCATGCAGCTCACTGTTCATACCTTATGGAGCTGGAAGAATTTATGAATATGACTGGATCCACTATGAACTTGTTTTATAATCTCAACTGGTTCCTCACTGCATCAAGGCAAACTTTTTATATCTCAGTCCTCAGTTTGTGAGCCCACTCAACAGTAGCTTTTGTAAACATTCTAATCTTTCCTCCTCCTTACCCCACTATCCCAGATGATGACCACGCCTTAAACTTCACTAAAAAAGATTGCAGCTATTTTCCGAGAGTTCCCTCTTCACTTCTCTCTTACATTACTCAGACATTTTCCCTCATTACTTCTTCCTTCAACCCTGCCTAATCCATGGAGGTATCCATTCTCCTTGCTGAGACACATCTATCAACATAAACCCTTGATCCCATCCCATCCCCTCCCATCTTCCCCAGCAGACTGTTGTCTCTATCATCAAAATTTACCTACAAATTTTCTCAACATTTTTATTCTTAAAAAAAAGGAAAATAATTCCTTATCACTTGATCCAATCATCCCCACTAGCTACAACCCTTTATCTCCCCTTTACTTCCTTTCCCCTGGCTTGCTTCTAAACTCTTTGTATTCTAGCTTCAGACCTCATCTTTCAACAGAAACTGGTCTCTCTAAAGTAACCAGTGATCTGTCAATTCTCATCCTTCTTGATATTAAACTGACAATCACCCTCCTTCTGGATACTTTCTCATATCTAGGTTTAGGAGACACTGTTCTCTTCATGTTTGATAACTCTTATAATTTCCTTTACTCTTTCAAATCTGAACTGAACCTTCTTATGTACTTCCCCTTTACTATTTTGCTTGATGAATTCATCAGTTCCCATGAGTTGAAATGTTCTCAGATCTATATTCAGCCCTCATCTCTTGTGTGCTTCAATCTCGCGTCACCAACTGCCTTTTGGACATCTTAAACTAAATGTCCTATAGGCATGTTAAAATGATCACATTTAAAACAAAACATTATCTTTCATTCCAAATCCTCCTCTCTTCCCAACTTTTTGATTACTTGTGCCTGCAGTTTTATTCTCCCTGTAAGCCAGGTTCATCAACTCCTCATTCGTATTTACTCTGTATATCTAATCTGTTGCCAAATTTTGTTATTTCTACTTTCACAACCCCCCCCATCTCTCAAATCACAGATCTACCACTTGGTGCAGTCATTCTTCACCTCATACCTGTACTATTGCAATAGCTTTCTAATTGGTCTCCCTGCTTCAAGTCTATCTCTATTACAATTCATTCTCAACTCAGATGCCCAAGTAATTTTCTGAAAGCACAAGAATTATCATGTCACCTCCTATTTAATAAACCCCAATGGCTCCCTCTTATCTTCAGAATAAAATACAAAACATGCTGTTTGATATTTAAAGCCCTTAAGAACCCATTCTCTTTCTCCTTATACTTTGCTCACCTTCATGTACTCTATAATCTACACTTGCATACTCGCTGTCAATACTTCCACATCCAACTCAGTACTTTTTCAGTGACTGTCCCCGATGCTTAAACTACTCTCCACCATCATATATCTTCTGGCTTCTCTAGTACCCTTCAAAACACCTCAAATCCCACCTTCTGCACCAGACCCTTATTGGCTGAACCCCACCCTACCCCTGAAGCCCAACCTCTCACTGTCAGTGCCTTCCCTCTCAGATTATACTGTATATATCTTGAATGTACACAGTTATTTGCATGTTGTTTCTCACATTTAAATTTAAGATCACTGAGGGAAGAAATGATATATTTGCCTATATTTGTATCCTTAGCATTTAGCAATGTGCATGGCACAATTCTTAAGCTTGGGCTTAATAAATGTTTGTTTAATGACTGAATGGCCTGATATTAATAATCAGAGCAATATCAAAGAAAGTTAGTTTAATAATTACACCTTTTGAGAAATATTGTCCGTTTTTGATTTATGTTTGGAAGACATTGTTTCAGGGGAGCTTTTAAGGAAGCATTTTGCTCTATTGAAAAAAATAATTTAAAAAATAATTAATAAGGAACAAGCAGAGTGATATTTTCTATCCTCTCTACCTCTTAGTCAATTGCAGGAGTGTGAATATGTGGTCTTGTGTAGTATTGTATGCAAAATCAAAATCCTACTTGTTTATTCTCAACTCTCCCTTGTGGCTACCCTCAATGTATATTACTCTCATAAAGATTTTTTTCAGGATGGGAAACTAGACATTCATCCAACTGATATTTATTAAGGACCTACTGTTTGCCACTCACTGTGCTAGGCACTGGGAATACCCAGATTTAAAAAAAAAAATAATCGTTGCTCTCAAGGTAGTTACATTCTACTAGAGGGAAACAGTATCTACACAGCTAAGTCAATATAATATTGTACACACAAAATCATATACACATACGCCATTGTGGATAAATGATGTGGCATAGTGTACCATAATGTGACAGTAATATGGCATCGAGCTGGCCTTGGAAAATCTTGGTTCAAGTCTTGAGGTTGACATCTATAGGCTATCTGATACTAGGGGGCAACTGGGTGGTGCAACAGATAGAGCACTGGCCCTAAAGTTGGGAGGACCGGAGTTCAAATCTCACCTCAGATATTTACTAGTTGTATGACCCAGGGAAATCACTTTACCCCAATCACTTTAAACTTCTGGGATCATCTCTAGTCGTCCTGATAATATATCTTGCCACTGGACCCAGATGGCTCTGGAGGAGAGAATGAGGTTGGTGACCTTGCACAGTCCTCCCTTACTTAACTCCAATTCACTGCAAGTGATGATGTCACCCAATGTCACGGTCCTCTTTGGGAATGAAGGACAAACTCAACAATCTAATACTGGACAAGTTATATAACCCCCTAATTCTCAAGGCAACTTTACAAGAATAAAGTTATAGCAATTAGGTGGCACAGTGGTTAGAGCGTAAGGCCTCAAGTCAGGAAGACTCATCTTTTTTTAGTTCAAATCTTACCTCAGCCACTTACTAGCTGTGTGACCCTGGGCAAGTCACTTAATCCTGTGGAGAAGGAAATGGCAAACCATTCTAGAGTCTTTGCCAAGAAAAGCCCAAATGGGGTCATGAAGCATTGGACATGACTGAAATGACTGAACGACAACAAAGTCTCATAGCAGATGCTGATCTGCATTCATTGAGGGATTTCCTCAACAAGAACTCTCTATACTAATGACTAATAGATTTGGTGATATGTGCATTATGTTCATACACATATATGATATTATCATATATTTTATTGTTATACATAAATACTTCTGCATATATATAAACATCTACTCTGTGCTACTCACTGTGCTAGGCACTGGGAATTTATTGTTATGCAGTCATTTCAGTTGTGTCCAACTCTTCATGATCCCAATTCAGCCTTTTCTTTTTTCTTTTTTGCAAGGCAATTGGGGTTAAGTGACTTGCACAGGGTCACACAGCTAGTAAGTGTTAAGTATCTGAGACCAGATTTGAACTCGGGTCCTCCTGAGTCCAGGGCCAGTGCTCTATCCATTGCGCCACCTGGCTGCCCTTCAGCCTTTTCTTAGCAAAGATACTAGTGAAGTTTGCCATCTCATTCTCTAGTTCTTTTTATAGGTGAAGAGATGGAAGCAAAAAAGGTTAAGTGACTTTCCCAAGGTCACAGGGCTAGTAAGTGTCTGACACTCAATTTGAATTCAGGTATTCCTGATTCCAGGCCTGGTACTCTATCCACTGAACCACTGAGCTCCCAAGGCACAATACACAGATTTAAAAAGAAATCTAATTAACAAGTCAACTGGGTTGATTAGAATGACTTTGCATAGGTTGACTCTTTAATTGAGCTCTGAAGGAGATAAGGAGGGAGTTTCTTCTATCCAGGAGGTATATATATCCAATACAAAGGCAGAGGATGGTGAATGAAATGTTATGCATAGAAAACACCAAAGAAGCCAGTTTCACTGAAATATTAAGAATATGAGGGGACCAAATATGCAATAAGGTTGAAAAGGCTAGAGCTTGATTGGGAAGGACTTTAAACACAAAATGCGGTTGTTTTATTTTATCCTTAATGCATGACAAAGCCTTTGGACCTTCCTGATATTGTCTAGCCTATACTTTAGGAAGATCAGTTTATGTGGTTAAGGCTTGTACTTGAGTTCTGACTATGTGAGTGTAAACATGGTTGTAAGAAATATGGAGGAGACAGAATTGTCAGGATTTGCAACTGTCTGGAAGCAGGGGTATGATGGAGGAGGAAGAACTGAGTGAGGATGACTAAACTTATAAACCTGGGTTACTGGAAGAATTATGATGCCATCAACAGAAAAAGGAAAGTTAAGAAGAAGAGTGCATTTTTTTGTTGGGGGCAAGATAATAAATTCTATTTTGAATATATTTTCTTGGGATAATGAGGAGAACAACTAGATTAAGTGTGAAGACCATATATTAAATATGTTAAAATATGTTAAAAACTTTGGTTTAGGTCAGATAATACCATTTAATGTCTATATTAGCTTCTTTTCAACAGTTAAAAAATGACACATAAAGAGTCTAGATGACTTGTGCAAAGACATATAACTAGTGGTAGGACCAGAACCAGAACTTATGAATCCTGATTTCTAGTCTGGAATGCTTTCTGCTATATATTGACGAATAGTTATATTTGACTGGGTAGTTCAGTGGTGGGAGATTCCAAAAGTCTCTGAAATCCAGATGGAGGAGTTTAAATATCATCACTGAAGAATTTTGAGTAGGAAGATGGTAATATAAAAGTGATACACATAGGACCATAGATATAGAATCGAACAGTATCGCAGATGCTATATAGTCCAAGCTCCTGATTTTATAAAATAGGAAAGTGTGGGCCATACTGGGGAAATGAATTGAAAGTTCACATAGTTAGTACATGTCAGAGTGTGGTCAGGAACTTTGGTTCTGTTTCTGGAGTCAGTATACTTTCCATTATATCATGTTTAAGGCCTTCTTATGCAAAGTGGATTAAGGTGAAGTCACAGAGGTCAGTCATTGGCCTAGGGAAGTGGTTATGAAAATGAGGGAGGGAAATGATAGTAGCTAATGATATGTCCTCAGACACTTTATAAAAAACTTTTTTGGCAAAAAAAAAAAATGTAATTAATGGTGAGGATTTCAAGCATCACAACAGTTTCCTTGGAGGAGATAATTTTTAATAGGATGACCTTTCAAGACCCTTCAAATCAGATCATAAAGCCAGTTGTCCATTTTCCCTCAAATGGGCAAGTCTCTTAATGTCCCTGGGTCTTATTTTCGTTATTTATAAAATAGGGATCATGCCTGTACTACCCATTTAGTAGGATTATTTTGGGGAAAGCATTTTGTAATCTTGTAAAATTTTATATAAATATGAGCTATTGCTGAATGAGACAGCCTAGTAACAGCAATGTAAGATGAATAAATACATTTTAAACATGTACATATGTGTACATATATATATATGTGTGTGTGTGTGTGTGTGTGTATGAAATGAGATAACTTATTACTAGTGTCCTTAATTCTGTTATTTAATTTAATAAGCATTATATATGGAAAATATTCTTGCCTTATTTGTGATATGATTAAATTCTACCCTCATATGCATACCCTTTGCCCATGAGGCACCATATCGAGGCCAGATTTGAACTCAGGTACTCCTGAATCCAGGGCTGGTGCTTTATCCACTGCACCACCTAGCCGCCCCTCACCATATCCGTTTTCTAACAACAAAACAATGAATTAACAACAAGAATGGGAAAGAGTTCATAGTTTGACTTTGAGTTTCTGTCATCACTAAGAAATTATTTAATTGTCTGAAGATCTAGACTCCTTCTTGGTCCTGAAGAAGATCTTAAATGATGGAGATAGGGAAAAACAGGGAGGACGCAAAATTTAGAAGTGAAGTCACTCTCTTATAATGTCATGCTATACATTTCTAACAGCCCCACCACTGTGAAGAGCATTATGAAGCTTCCACATTAGACCTTCATGTCTCCATTGAATTAATTATTCCTGTGCTTACCATTAAACACTGGTTTGCATGATCGAATCCAGGATGTGATAAATAATTGGAGGCTTGAGCCTTAAAAATTTTAGACAGAGGAAAAAAGGGGGAGAAGTATCACTTCCTAGTGATTTATGAAGTCAGCACTTTAAAATAAGTGATTTAGTCAATAGCAGTTTTGTGCAGTGCCCTGCAAGTTTGTCAAGTGAATGAATGAATGAATACATGATCTTCTATAATATAGTTTTATAAGGATGCTTTATAGGGAGCAAGCGTAAAGCCTTATTTATATCAACCTTTTACCCTGGGTAATTGTAGGTAAATCTACACTATACTACAATAGTGTAGGTTTTGCTTTATGTCATTATTTTAGCCTCCTCTCAAGTAAAACCAAAATGTATACATTTATTATGGGTTTAGCCATTTATAACCATCAGTTTGTTATGAAACACAGCTAAGGCTAAGTGTAGCTATACAGAACCTGTATTCAGTGAGAAGTACAGTACATCTTGCCTTTCAGGTCATTGGTCTGTGGAAATAGGAATTTAATCTGAGGAGACACTTGGTCATTCCTGAGATTGGATTCAAGGATAATGTACCCAAAAGTATACTATTGACTAATGCGAGGAAGCGGGAGAAAAGACAGAAAAAATTCAGTGGGTTTGAGATGCTTTTTTGCCAGAGCTTTGAATTCACACACTTATATTGGGGTAGGGTGGGAAAATGTAACAAATACCTTTACCAAAAACAAACAATTGGTGACCCATCATTGGCTTTCGTAAGAGATATATTAAGAATGGGATCTTTCTTACATAAATTACTTTATATATTATAGATGGTTAAGGTAATTTTTTAGAGTATCCTTATGACATTTTTTTCATATCTTTATATTTAGTTTGATCAAACTTTAATAATATGCATAGTATGGTGATATCAACAGGTAACCCTCACTGACCTTGTCTGCTTTTAGGTAATTTTCCCTAATCCATTAGGAAGACAGTATACTCTCTTGTTTTGCCCCTCTAGGCTTTCTATCCACTTGGGAAGGAACAAGCTGCAAGCCTGTCACTTCATCTTGTGCCTCAAATATCTCACAAACCTTTTCTCCCCCCTCTGTTACTGTTCCTAAACCAACTTGCAGCACCACAAAGAATTGAACTCAAGTGGCCCTCAGCACCATCTCCTGCTGTGATGAGTCACACAACTAGAGGCACTTTGTTGCATTAGATTTGATCACTGCCATGAGCAGTCCTTCGATTGTCAGCTAAGAGACCCTTCAGGGAGTTGTCCCTTAATAGAAAGTCTCTTTTCTTCCCTCCTGTTGTAACTTTAAATTAAAAGAAACTGTAGAGAAGTTGGTGGCGTGGCAACAATTCATTCTTCTACCCACTGTGAAACCAGCATCTAAGAAAATTGGAAGAAAATTGAGTTATTGCTGATTTGGGGGGAAAGGGGGTGTGGAGATAGTGATGATGGTGGTGAATTAGGCCTGTGATAGGTAGGTTCATCCTGAAAAAAGCAATTAGTTTTAGAGGGATAGAAGATTTTTCTAACAGGGAAATATCCTTTGATTTGAAAATCTAAAGTGTTGCTCCTTGTATTGAATACTTTGTATGGAAAGTGCTGGGTCAATATACATTTTTTTTTTGTGGGGCAATGGGGGTTAAGTGACTTGCCCAGGGTCACACAGCTAGTAAGTGTCAAGTGTCTGAGGCCGGATTTGAACTCAGGTACTCCTGAATCCAGAGCTGGTGCCACCTAGCTGCCCCTCAATATACATTTTTAAAATTTTAAGTAGTTTTCATGCAACTCCATGATTTTTCCCTCATCAGAATTTGAGGTGACTGTTGGATGCAATGTGGGAAAATGTCCCAATCAGAATCTGAACCTACGTAGTATACAGGAAAGCATGATCTCATTATTGGACAGTGAGTGCTTTTTAGCAAGGGTGGAATTTTAGGAAAATATTTTTTTTTGGGGGGGAAGGTTTTCAAAATCTGGATAATATAGTATATAGTATAAATTATAGGTAGAAGATGGTATGTGCTATGTGTTTGAGAGTCATGGCTGGGATGGATGAACATAAACTAGACTGAAAATGCCCAAAATGATGAACATGAGAATAAGGAAACTCAAGAGAGAATATATTGCATAGAGAGTTGCCTGGTCAAGTGGCTCAAACCAGATTAATCCATAGGACAACGTAAAGAGCTTACATAGCCTTAAGGATGACAGTGCTCATTCCAATGTGGTTTCCAGAATAGATTAATTAGGTCTGGTATTGTCAAAGATTGAGTAAAGAGGGGCAGCTAGGTGACATAGTGGATAGAGCACTGGCCCTGGATTCAGGAGGACCTGAGTTCAAATCCGACCTCAGATACTTAACACTTACTAGCTGTGTGACCCTGGGCAAGTCACTTAACCCCAATTGCCTCATCAAAAAAATTAAAAAAAAAAGTCAACAGTAGTATTTCTGGAGAGAGACTAGGGAATGTATTACAATTGAATTTTTTTAGTGGCTACTAAGAGGCAGGGACAAATCATTTAAGATATATTCAATGGTAAAAAAAAAGAAATATATATGATACTGTATGTCAAGAAATTCTTCCATGAATAGAAAACAAAATTGATGTAAAGAGTGATTTTTCACTCTTGCAACCTCTCATTGGTCACCTAGTATGTCTCTCCTTTTTGGTTTGTACCTTTTTACCAGTCAGCATACAGTTATTATTGTGTGAAGATAACTCTTTAAGACCAGGGTCCTGAAGGTATTAGGTTCTAGCATAGCCACAAGTGTAGAAGTAAAAAGACAGCTGTCATCATTCATTCATCACTTTTAAGTTGCCACAAATTTCCAGTTATCACACAAGACCTAGTTAACTTGAAAGGGCTGGGGTGTTTACTACTGTAATGACTTTAATTGTGGCTTGAGTACTGTTAGAAATGACTGCTCTCTCTCTAATCAGGAACGTCAAACTGGAAAATATGTTGGAAAAAACGTAAAAAGAAATTATAAACTTAACAGGAGTTTCACTAGTAATTCAGGCAGTATAATGTTAACATCAACGAGAGCCTCATGGAAATAAAAGGAGATTGTGAAAAGAATTAGCAATAGAAGCCATTTTAAGTGCTTTATTGCAGAGGCCTGTGATACTCTGTGAAATCCATGCTGCCTCCTTCTTCCTGCTGTGTTTAATTTCGGCATCTGATGCTATTACCTATCCTTGGAGAAAAAAAATATTATTCCCTGTTAGCTCTTTAAAATGGTGTATCACATTGCATAAGTTTGCATCATAATGTTCCTAACTTTTTTTTTTAAGAGAAAGGAGGTATAATGAAGTTTAGAAGCCTGTATACTCCTCCCAATGCTTGGTGCCATGAAACTGACTCTAGGGTGTGGCATTGGACTTATTAAGAGGACTAGTCAGAAACTAGTAGAGAAGATGGTAGAAATAAACTTCAGAGAGTGCTCTAGCAGCTAAGAGAATTAAGTTTAAATTATAATAAAATGAAAATATGCATGACTTGGAGCCAGGTCAGAAGTTAGGAATCTTAATTTTGTATAAGGAGTTCTTATGAACAAGGTCAGATGGAATTCAGGAGCAAAGGTAGCTTTTTACTTCATTGGAATTAGATGCACCTTTTTGGTGTGAGTTGAGTGATTTAGAAAGATCTACCCAGATATAACTATCTCCTTCGTTGACCTGCTATATGTTATTTTCCCCTCTAATTTATTGTGTATAGCTTCTAAGATCATTCTTTAAATGGTTGAATGGGTTACTCAGACAAGGCAAAACCAAGTTCAAAGCACTCTATGTTTTCCATAGCCACTCAGAACTATAGATCATGAGCCCTCACAGATGTGTTAACTTTTAATAGTCAGGAAGAGGATATGATTAATTCAAATTAAAGGCTTTTAATGAAATGGTACAGCAAGAAAAATAGCAATAAAATATTTCTTCTATAAACCTCATACTCTCCCACACCCTATCAGCAGAAAGAGATAGGGAAATAATAGAGGGGAACAGGCATAGGAATCCCCTGTACCTTTGGTGCCCACATGAAAGAGCACTCTGACACTGAAGGATTGTTGAGTCTTCTGGTGATGTGATCACACTGCTTTCATTGGGCCCATTCCCTTTTGGTCTCTTATAGTGTTTAGTCTATTCTACACATGCTAGGTTCTTATGGATGGGCAGTCCTTTCCAGACTGGTCATCTCTTTTTGTAATTACTCCTTGAAAGTCCCTTGTAGATGCTGTTCAATGTTGTTATTCTGGTCTTCTTGTCACTCTTAGCCATTGCTCAGTGTAGTTCTACTTGACATGGGGTTGTGTAGCTTCTTTCTCATTCCAGCTTTTAGCTTCAGTTGAAGTCCGCAAATTCTGCTCTTTCTCCTGAGTATGAGTGAGTTCTGACATTATTCCTGTGTCATGAGTCCACAGGTTTTTAAAAATTTTCTTCCACAACCCTTTCAGAAAGGCAAACACACGAAGTTATCCAGTCTTTGGCCTAGGACAAAACAGTTTGTGATCTCCCTCAACATCTCTTCCCTGACACCACCCCCCCAGTTAAAAAAAAAAAAACACAACAACCAGATATGTCTGTTTCTCAGAGCAGTTGGATAGAAAAAAAAGTTTTCTTTGTTGGAAGGAGAATCTTTGCCCTAGGCAGCTCCCATATAACTAATGCTTTCGAAGATTTCTTTCAGTAGCCTCTACTTGACTTAGTGTTAGAGAGTTCATATAACTCGTTATTTAATCAACAGATAGAAAAATATTTTCAGCATCATTTTCCTCTTTCTTCAAATTACTAAGGGCTCAGGGAATCCAGGTTTCCCCAGCTTCTGAATTCTAAAATTGTTTTGCTCTCTGACAATGAATTGAAGAGTTTAGGGGAGAGATAAGGGAACAAAACTAACCCCAGGGGAAAGTTCATTATCTTCCACCTGACTAACTGCATTCCTGGTTATATACACATGTGTGTATGTACATATATACACATACACACATACATGTATATGTGTATTTGTGTGTATAAACTTTTCCAGGCTGTGAGAATTCCCTGCATTTGAAATTGCCAGTATTAAAGTCTTCATTATTCTATCTGACCAAAATTTATTATAACCTTCCATTTTCCACTTCCATAGTTTCGACCCTTGTTCAGGCTCTTATTAACTGATGCTTGGTGTATTGCAATATCATTCTAACTGGCTTTCTTGACTCTGTTCCCTTCAACTCAAGATGCACATCATTGCCAGATTAATCTTCCTAGAATATCACATTGGTCTTATCACTTTCCTATAAAAAACCTTCACTAATTCTCCATTGTCAATAATACTAAGTACAAACTCCTAGGCTTGGCATTCAGATTCCCAAACTATCCTACTTAATATCTCTAAAGAATTCCTTTATTTTCCAACCTTCTTTCTTGTTTTAAATATGTTTCCTCTGTATCTACCTCTTAGGTTCTTAGCCATCTTTTAAGGTTCAGGTTAAATTTCATTTCTTTCATGCAGTCTTTCCTCATCACCTCAATTAGAAAATCTCTGTTTCCTCAAGTAAAATGTTTTATTATCTTTACTACCTATAAAACACTTAACATAGTGTGTTGTGTTATATGTGCTCATGCCATTGCCCCTACTAGATCATAGTACCATATGTTTAGTGCTAGAAAGGACCTGAGAGTTCATCTAGTTTTACTCCCTAATTTTATACATAGAAAAAATATATGCCAGGAAAAAGTTAAATGACTCACCCATGGCACAGTAAGAGTAAGCAGTAGAACCGGGGTTGCACTCATTTCTTTTAATTTTAATATTCTAAGCCTCTAGAAGGTAGGGAGGTGTCTATAACTCTTTTGTACTCACTCCAGCCACACAGAACCCAAAATAATACTTTGAACAATGTAATTGCTTAATACATGCTTTTTCAATGAATGAATGAATGAAGATAAGAAAAGGCAGAACTGACTGTTAATAGTTAGGAATAAGGACTAGACCTGTTATTTCACTGATACAGAGAATTTCCAGATGATGAAGCTTTCTCTACCGTTCTAAAGTTGGCAACTTTTCTGAAATTTATAATCTTAGCGCATTGCCTGGCTGAAGTGAAAAACATGTGGCCCACAGTCTGTATGCCACTCTCAATACTACTGAGTAGACCTGAAACAGATTAAATTGTAATTGGGGAATATTTAACAAAATAAAGAAAAAAGAACAATAAAAAGTAGATAAATTACATTTTAAAACTATATCAACATGGGGCTCATAGGTATGGATTGCTGGCCTCAGTTTCTATTTGAATTTGACACTGCTCTCTGGAGTATTAAGAGGTTAAGCAACTTGCCGAGAGTAAGAGATTATGGTCACCATTAAAATGTATGTATGTTAAATGAGCCATTAGCACACACTAGTTTATTAGATTATCTAGCTGATGCCTTGGATATTATGGAAATGAGTTAGAGGACAGGTAAATTTCACTGAGAGAAAGTACAGAAGTATTAGGGACAAGCTTATTGGATAGTGGGCAGGATGTGTCTTCTGGGGCGGGAAGGAAAGGAGGTTATTCAAGTGAGTACTATGAAGCAACACTACCAGTTGTAAGTGCTTCTCAACTATAAGAATTAGGAAGCAGACTAAAGGGGTATTTGAGGTTTGTGAGTATGGGGTTGATGGTCTTTGAAATAACATAGTTGTGGAGTACTGAGTTCTGTTTCATATAAACTAGAGTCATGACTTAACATTTCCTTCTTTAAGCCCACCATTTCCTCATAGTTAACTAATGATAGGTTGAAACCAAGCTGACACCATTATCCCACTAACTCTCTGGACCTAGTTGATGGCATACAAACCTTTCTGATGTCCCAGAATACTTTTGATTATTTTCTCTCTTCTTAATTTTCCTCAGATTCATAAAATCCTTCAAATATAAGAATTATGAAAAGGTTTAGCAACATTTATGCATGTTGAGTATCATTCAAAGTTTGTAAAACTAAATTGCTTAACATGTCTCTTAATATAAACTGACTTGTAAAAGCTAGTTAAGGTTTTATCTGAGTAGAAGAAATCCAACCTAAAAGATTTGCCTCCAAATCATTATCTGCCAAAAATTTGTCAAGATTACTTTGTTTATTAGGTTACTTAGTTTTAGTTTTAATTTAATTTTTCATTTACTTTTGGTTACATTTTAATTTTAATGTTTAAAAATGCCTTTGCTTTCTTACTTTATCAGGATGTTCTAGAAATTTTGGTTAGCATACTTTGAGCATCTCAAGGAAGCAGGAGCTAAAATAGTTGAAGACAACCTTCTTGTTATGTGTTTGTGAAAAGTTTAAGTGGAGGGGGCAGTTAGGTGGCACAGTGGATAAAGCACTGGCCCTGGATTCAGGAGGACCTGAGTTCAAATCTGGCCTCAGACACTTGACATTTACTAGCTATGTGACCCTGGGCAAGTCACTTAACCCTCATTGCCCTACAAAAAACCCCTAAAACAACAAAAAAAGTTTAAGTGGAAACTGGATAAGGAGTCAATGGGTAAAAAGTTGGATAAAGGCACAACCAAAGAGTTAGGGATATAACAGGATATTGCATCACAAATTTGAAAATTATGTTGTTGTTGAATTGTTTCAATCATGTGTAATTCCTTGTGACCTCATTTGGGGATTTTGTGGCAAAGATACTGGGGCAGGTTGCCATTTCCTTCCCTAGTTCATTCCACAGGTGAGGAAACTGATACAAACAAGGTTAAGTGACTTGCCCAGGGTTCCACAGTTAGTAAGTGTCTGAGGCCAGATTTGAACTCATGAAGATGAGTCTTCCTGACTCAAGGCCCAGTGCACTTCCTAGCTGTACCACCTAGATGCCCATAAAACTTGAAAAATAACGTATTGTTAAAAAAGCAGAAAAATTGGTACCCCAGACTAATATTTTTATGTTATCATTCATTTTTGTAGCCTGTATACAGATAAACATTCAGCAATATTAAATAAAGATGTATTTATTATTTACTTAAGAACCCTATGAATTAGAAAATATTTTCTAATTATTTTACTCCAAATTTTTCACTCAAATTATTAAACTATTTTATTTCCATTTGTATGATGACCAGCACGATATAGGTGTTTTTCCCCTAATGTCCAAAAGATATTTAACATAACAGACATGGGTTTTTGTACTGAAGATCAATTTTTCTAATGCTTAATAGGCTTAGTTTTGCCAAATAAGTAAGGTAGGAATACTTGTGCTAAAGCAGGGACTTTAATTCATTTGGTAAATTTCTTCACCCAGGAAGATCAGGGTTATGTTTCTGTTTTGATTTAGCTGTTTATTGTTTTCTACTTAATTGTAAATTGTTTTTTTTTTTTTGCTATTTCAATAGACTGTTTTCAAAACATTAGAGAAAAGAGAAAAAATATCTTTTCAAGCATACTCCCATGCTATTGACTCTTTTAAAAGGTGAATTTTTTTATAATTTATGAATTTAAATATTAAACATGAGACATAATTTTCTTCTAAATTTTTTTTTTGCACCAGTGTAACTCTTCATTGAAATTTCATCAATAATTCAAATACACACAAAAAATAGTATAGGCTATCTTGGAACTTAAACTTGTGTTCCAAAGAGAATTAGTTAAATAATCCTGACTCTCACTGTCGTGTGTTCTGATGAAACAACTTTTACCATAAAAGATTTACTGAGATGAAACCCCTCTTAAACTATGAATCACTGTCATATCTGTTCCCCTTTTTTTCAATCCTAAGAAACAAATAACAAAGGCAACCTTATCCCAATTTTCAGGGATGAAGGAACATTTTCTAGAGGTGCTTTTGTTGAATTTTTTTAGTACAGTTTTCAATGCTATGCAGTTATAGAGTGAGCTATTTTGGAACTGCGCATACATTAGTGTTCTGGTACAGCATTATACAGTAATGTGCGAAAAAGTATAAGATCACACCTTGTTTAAATTTGCAGTTTTTGTGCATAATCTGACAGTGAACCCTTGTCAGGTTTTTGACTGTATATAGAAGAAAAAAAGTTTACAGAAGCCTACAGATCAGTGCAAGTTGTGTTTGTGTGACAGTTTAGAGTAGAATTTTTCTTTGGGGTTTAGTTTTAAGTCATTTTCTGAAAGATCAAAGAGTTATGCTAAAGTCAGTACATAGGATTTTAAATCTAATTCAGGTATTTACTCTTTCCTGATAGAATATTTCAAACCGCACAATATATCCATACAAATAGAAATATAGAAGAGCTATGCTGCTACATATGTAAAATGTGAGACTATACATTAATGAAATTTACTTTTAAAGCAACAATCATCAAAAGTTACTCATTCAAATGATCACAACAGTTTAAGATATTCACCTCAAAAGGCTATACAATTTTTTCCAATAATTCTGTCATTATACAAAAACAGTTCTCAGTCTCTTTATTTTTATATAGCTAATCTCTCCATTCTTTAAATACGCAAAACCAAAAGTAACAAATAGTAAAATAATGTTATGCAACTTGGTCATTCACTCCTGTTCTTCAGCGGACTAAAAGCTAAATTACTTCTGGTTATTTTTAAAAATAAAATCCTCAAAAAACCCCAAAGATATATCATTATACAAGAGTGGATTTTGGGGGTAGTTCAAAGTTGCCTCCTTTTTAGCCGTAACATTTTATGATTCTAGAAGGCTCTGAAAGCAGTTCTACAGAGGAGTAGAGTCAATAGGTCAACAAATATTTACCTAAGCACCTACTATGTAAAGAGTACTG
Source organism: Dromiciops gliroides (assembly GCF_019393635.1). Lineage (NCBI taxonomy): Eukaryota > Metazoa > Chordata > Mammalia > Microbiotheria > Microbiotheriidae > Dromiciops > Dromiciops gliroides. The sequence goes on from NC_057865.1 coordinate 177,598,498, forward strand.
TACCAGGTGCAAAGAATAAAAAAAAGTTTTTGTTTGCCTTTTTGTTTTTTTTTCTTTTGAAATGGCAACATCACTAGAATGAGTGAGCAACTTACTAAGTTGACCTTCTGAAGGGAACAACACTCATTTGAACAGAGAAGTTCTAGTTTGTTAAACAAAAATCAACCACATTACTCACTAGTCTTGTTTTGTCTTTGTCTCCATAGGATAAAACCAAGACAAATACAAATGTACCCTTTGTTATTAATAGCCCAAATGCCTTACATGGTTAGGAGTATTCTGTGAATGAGACAATTCAAGGAGCAAACTCATGCAATATTTATCGCATTTTGAAAGATACTTTGGATGATGGGACACAGTACCAAGACATTCATGTATATAGTATTTAAGTAGAATTCTACTATATTTTGTAGATACATATGTAATACACAGAGACATATGTGTATATATATATATATACATACTCATGGACAGATTATGTATTAATTTTTATATCATGTAAAGTGAGAATTTAACATCATTTGAAATGGTTTTATTTGATTAAAATCACATCTTTATGCAAACACCCAACTATTATTGTTCACCTTCTTGATCTTCAAAAAAGAAAAAACACACTATTAAACATATGCCCAAATGTAAAATAATTAGACCTCACACCTCTGATTTTTTCTTAAATAACTTCTTTTAAGAAGGGTAAGGAAATGTAGTACTTGAAACATAGTAGGTACTAAAATACTTGTAACAAAGGGTAGTAGAAAATCTAGAAGACTTGAAGTCAGTAGATATATCTTTCCATCCTGAATTTAAAACAGCTAGGAGATTATGGACAACTTAGTCTTTTAGAGCCTCAGTTTTCTCATCTACAAAGTGTGGATACTTAAACTTTCACTATCTACCTCATTGGGTTGTTGGTGGTGAAGTACTTTAACAAATTTTTAAATTTTATAAACATGAATTATACCATTAACTAGTTATTAGAATGAAATTTAAATATGGAAAACGTGAAATAATATTTGTGTTCATATTGTCCTAAATTTTCTTCAATTTTCACTTTGAAAATTTTTATTTGTAGTGAATAGAAAAGGAAGAAAACCATTATCAGAAATTGCTCTTTCTTTGGAATATTTGATTTGAAGATAGTGTTAATCTGTTAGTAATTGACTGAGGTATTCAAATCCTCAACTACTGTTTCACTTTATGGAGCTCCTGAATTCCTGAATTATCTTGTATAGTAAGTAGGTTATTTGGTAGTATTCATGGAGATCTATAGATGTATGGAGTTCTATGCTCTAGCCAAAATAGACTGCAAGCTGTCCCTTCATCTTGTCCTAAACTTTTCTACTTCTCTGTATTTGTTTTTTTTGTTTTTTGTTTGTTTGTTTGTTTGTTCATTTTTGCAGGGCAATGGGGGTTAAGTGAGTTGCCCAAAGTCACACAGCTAGTTGGTGTCAAGAATCTGAGGTCGGATTTGAACTCAGGTCTCTTGAATCCAGAGCCGGAGCTTTATCCACTGCACCACCTAGCTGCCCCAAACATTGAAATAACTCTGTCTGTACAGTTATCTTCCTTCAAGACTAACTTTGGCTTCCACAAACTCCATTAAGCTTTCTTTATTAAAGACTGAATTTAAATATTTTTTCTTCAAATGACTTTCTTCTTTTTCTTGCCCTCAGGATACTTTACATTATGTCATCTTTATTTTTTATTTCTTGAAGATTAAGATTGTGTCATTTTTATCTTTGTAATTCTGTGCCTACAATTGGATCTTGGACATAGTTTATGCTTAATTAACATTTATTGAATTGGGGTGAACCAGGGTGAAATATAGGCAATGAAAATTTTTTTTTTTACTACCTTTATTTCCACTTTTTGAGCAGGTGCAAATTGTATTGAAGAATTCATTAAATCCTTCAACCTTTATCTTATTTATTTCTTCTCTCTGTGCTTTTTATCTTCCTTTCTCATTCCCTTTTCCTCTTCTCCAAACTCAATACTAGAGGTAGAGGTGGAAGGTAATGGTATATAATCAAGTTTGAGGAGTCATGGGTAAACAACACTGCTACAGGAGGAGAGCCACGTCAGAGCTTTTCCTCTTCTCTTTTGAATCTTCAAGAGAAAATCCCTGGTAGAAAAATTAGAACTTTTCATTTTCTGTTTTACGAATATATTTTATTTATTTCATGGAGTATTTCCTGGTTACATTTAAACATTTCATATTCATTTTAAAAAATTGAGTTCTAAATTCTCTCCCTACTTCCTGCCCTTCCCCCATCCTTGATTGGAAAAGCAATTTTATGTAATTACTTATGTGAAATCCTGAAAAACATATTTCCATGTTAGCCATGTTGAAAAATAAAACATAACCCAAACCCCCAAAAAAATAAAGTAAAAAAGATTACGCTTCATTCTACACTCAGTGTTCATCAGTTCTCTCTCTGGAGATGGAGAGCATTTTTCATAATGGGTCCTTTGGAATTGTCTTGGGTCATTGTTTTGATCAGAATAGCCAAGTCTTTAATAGGTGATCATCATTACAATATTGCTGTTCTTGTGTACCATGAACTCCTGGTTCTATTCATTTCACTTTGCTTTAGTTCATATAAGATTTCCCAGTGTTTTTCTGAAATCCTACTTTTAGTAATTTCTTATGGCATAATAGTATTCCATTACAATTATAAACCACTACTTGCTTAGCTACTCCCAATTGATGAATATACTCAAATTTTCTAATTCTTTGCTACCAGAAAAAGAACTGCTATAAATATTTTTGTACAAATAGGTCCTTTTATCTTTTCTTTGATGTCTTTGGAATATAGACCTAGTAGTGATATTGCTGAGGCAAAGGGTATGCAAACTTTTATAGTCTTTTGGGTGGTGTTCCAAATTTTTCCCTAGCATGGTTGGACCAGTTCACAAGTCCACCAACAGGACATGAGTGATACTATTTTTCCACATTCCCCCCCCCCAGTATTTTTCATTTTCTCTTTCTGTCATACTGTCAATCTGATAGGTATAAAGTGGTATCTTAGAGTTGCTTTAATTTTCATTTATTTAATCAATAGGAATTTAGAGAATTTTTCATGTTTCTTCTGAAAACTGCCTATTCAAATCCTTTGACCACTTATCAGTTAGGGAATGGCTCTTATTTTTGTAAATTTGTCTCAGTTCCATATAGTATGCCTTACTGTTAGAACTTTTCAAACATTTCAAGCTGTGATGGACAATACTAGTATTTTTAGAAGTTTGGCTTCTCCTAAAGAGAAATGAAAATTTGGGATGAAAATTTTAGTTCTATTTTCCAATGTAGATAAAAGCTTTAAAAAAGATACACTGCTGTGTATCTTAAAAAAGTAAATTAATATCTAAAAAATATAAAAATACTGAAAATAATGGACAATAGGGATTTTAAATGACCCAATTTCACAGGAAGAAATTGGACAAACCATTACTTAACTTCTTTTTTCCAATTTTTTAGTATTTTTATTAAAATTTTTGAGTTCCATATTTTATTCCTTCCTCCTTTTCCCTCTTCCCCCTCCTTGAAAGAGTAAGCAATAAGATATTGGTTATACATGTGCAATTATATAAAACATTTCTATATTAGTAATTTTGTACAAGAAGATACATAAAAGGAAAAGATGATAGAAAGAATTTGAAAAATAGCTTACTTTAGTTTATATTCAGTCAATATAAATTTTTTCTCTGGAAGTGTATTTGGAAGTGTCTTGGATCATTGTATTGCTGAGGAGAGCTAAGTCATTCGCAGTTCTTCATTGAACAATATTGTTGTTACTGTGCACAACATTCTCTTGGTTATGTTCACTTCACTATGCATCAGTTCAAGCAAGCCTTTCAAGGTTTTTCTAAAATAATCCTACTTGTCATTTCTTATAGCACAATAATATTTTGTTAAAATCATATACCGTAGATACATTCAAATAATAATAAGATAAAATATTACATGATAGCAAAAGAAGTAATCTTACTTCTATTTCTTCTATGACATAGATATGATCTTGACATATAAATTAAGGAGAGTTAAAACACAAAAAGAGAAAACTATAGATTAATAACCCTAATGAACAGTGCTGTAAAGATATTTTTAATTAGCAAAGAGAACAAAACAATATATCACAAAGATTATAATTTATGATCAGGTTGGATTTATACTAGGGAAACAGGATTAATTTAATATGAGAAAAATTATAAACAACCCTATAAATAACAAAATCAATAAAAATGATATGATCATATCAATAGGTGCAGAAAACAGCTGTTGACAAAATATACCTCTCCCATTTTTGTTAAAGCCATTAGAAAATATAGGAATATATTAACCTTTCCTTGAAATGATAAGTAGCATATATCTAAAACCAAAAGCTGTGATCATTTGTAATGGTGATAAATTTGATTACTTTCTAGTAAAATTTGGAGTGACACCAAGATGTCCATTGTCACCACTTCCATTTGACATATTACTAGAAATGCTGGATATACTAATGAAACAAGAAAAAAAAGAAAATGAAGAAGTAAAAAGAGAAAAAGAAACAAAATTATTACTTTTTACAGATGATACAGTGTACTTAAAGTACCTAGAGTCAACCAAGAATGACTGAAATAATTAATAACTTCCACAAACTTGAAGGATATAAAATAAATCCACAGAAACCATCAGTATTCCTATGTGTAATACCAATAAAACAAAGCAGGACGTGATATAAAGAGAATTTATTTTTTTGGTGAGGCAATTGGGGTTAAGTGAATTGTGCAGGGTCACATATTTGGTAAGTGTTAAGTGTCTGAGGCCAGATTTGAACTCAGGTCCTCCTAACTCTAGGGCCGGTGTTCTATCCACTAGCTGCCACAAAATTTATTTATTTATTTATTGCACAGGGCAATGAGGGTTAAGTGACTTGCCTTGGGTCATACAGCTAGTAAGTGTCAAGTGTCTGAGGCCAGATGTGAACTCAGACCCTTCTGAATCCAGGGCCTGTGCTTTATCCACTGTGCCACCTAGCTGCCCCTCTAGAAAGAGAAATTTAAAACAAAATAATTACAACATTCTAGAATATTTATGAGTCTACCTACCAAGATAAATAAAAAATAAATAAATATAACTATAAATTGCTGATAAGAAAGATGTAAATGTTTGGGAAAAATTAATTGTTCATTGGTAGAATGAATCAATATAATAAAAATGATAATACTACCTAAATAAATTTAATCAATGCCATGCCAATCAAACTACCAAAGGCTTACTTTATAGAACTAGAAAAAAGAATAATGAAATTCATATGGAGGTAAAAAAGGTTGAGTCTCAAAGGAAATAATGAAAAGAATTGGGAACGAAGGAATTCTTAGCAATGCCAGATTATCAAATTATACTTCAAAGAAGTACTTCTCTGAATTATTTGGTACTGGTTAAAATACAGAGAGAAAAATTATTGGAATTTATAAGGTACACAACAAATAAAAACAATATTATCTAGTAGCCTAGCATCTGATAAACACAAAGACCCTAGGTATTGAAGTAAGGATTCACTATTTTGAAAATCTGGGAAATTTGTGCAGTAGTATGGGGAAAAATAGATTTAGATCCACACCTCACACCTCATACCAAGATAAGCTCCAAATGGAAACATGACCAAATATAGAAGATTATGTATAAAAAAGAGAGAAATATAGATAAACATTTCTACATATAAATCTAGTTAGAATATGCAAATGAAAGCAGTTTTGTGATTCTATCACCTCTCAGAATGGCAAAGATTAAAAAAAAAGGAAAAATGATAAATGTTGGAGGGGCTGTGGGAAACCAGGCACATTTATGCACAGTTGGTGGGACAGTAAATGAGTCCAACCATTCTAGAAAGTAATTTAGAACTATATACAAAAAGTTATTAAACAGTACATACCCTTTGACCCAGCTATATCACTGCTAGGCCCTTACCCAGAAGAGATCAAAGAAATGGGAAAAGTTCCTATGTGTACAAAATATTTATAGCAGCTCTTTTTGTGGTGGCCAAAAACTGGAAACAAAGTGAAAGCTCATTGATTGAGGAATGGCTGAGCAAAATATGGCATGTGATGAAAAACAGTTGTGCTATAAGAAATAAGGAAATAGATCAATTTAGAGACATGGAACAATTTTTATGGACTAATGGAGAGTGAAGTAAGTAGATGCAAAAGAACAATTTGTGCTGCAACAACAATATTATAAAAACAAAGAATTGTGAAGAATTTTATAAACTGATTAAGAATTAAATGAGCAGAACCAGGAGAATAATTGATATAAGATGGGGAATGTTGTATATTCTTTCATATGAGGTGATTATTTTTTTAGTTTTGTCTAATTGTTTTGCTTTATTTCAAGAAAGCCCTCACATAGTGGGGGTTATCTGGAAATGTTTATAATGTAAAAATGAAACATCAGTAAAACATGAAAAATAAGAATATCCAGAGCAAATCAACCAATAAAAATATTTATTAAATGACAATAATATGCCCAGCCACTGTGCTAAGCCCTGGGAATTCCAAAAGGGGTACTGTAGAAGTGTTTTGAGGAAAGCATTGGCATCAGCATCAACATATAATAACTTGAGTACTTTGAAGGGGACTACAGTCATTCATTTATGGCTTTTGGGTATATCAGTAGATACACCACCTGCCTTTTAAAAAAAATTGTTTAGACTAGTAGAGGATATTCTCTCTGATTATTGTCCTGAGACCTTTTCTCTTACTTAGTTAACTATGTAGATGTTAGCAATGGTTAACAATTCCTTGTTCTTATTTTTCACAATACAAATGCTATTTTTCTCACCTATATGCTTTTATCTTTTTATAGTATCATGATTTTGAAACTATAGGATTGATACAATATAATTATTTCAGTTCTGGTTATACTATTAAATTCATATTATTAATGGGGCTTATTTTTTTCCTTTTTTCCTTATTTTTCAAAAGAGAGCACAATTTTGGTGAGGGAATATAGTAATCTGAGCATGTATTATTCTTTCACTTTGCTATGATCTTTTAATTTTTCTTGTTAATCAGGCATCATAATTGCAGTGTATTGTTAGGGATTTCTCTCCTTATTTTGTAGCATGGAAGTTGGTAAAGATTCATTAAATTGTTTTTATTTTTTTTCCTCTTAATGTCTGTAGATAATTATAGAAGTGTGCACCAGTTTTTACAATTGAGAGAAGTAAACTCCTAAAGATCATTTCACAAAACCATTCCTGATATTGCTAACCAAAGTTATTTATTATGATAGATTAGCAACTAAGAAATATTTATGCATTTCTAATGAATAGTTGAATGCTGAATTTTGAGTGACATTTGTTTTGTAAAAATCTCTAAAATGTAATGTTCCTATATATGTGTGTATGTGTGTATATACATATGTATACATACCCTATATATGGGCACATTCACATAAACACATCTATAAACATACATATGTATACATGATTTATATGTGTATTTTATGTATGTGTTTGTATTTATCTGTATATCTGTATGTATGTATGCATTTTTAAAATCATGGATATATACTCAATACCAAGCAATGCCAATCAACATCTGTCAGGGATGGGGAGATCTGGGAATTTGTTGCTTGAAGCTATGGAACAAAGTGTTCTGATCAACTGGCAAACAGAGCTGAGGACTTGAACTGGAATCTTCAGGAGCAGAAATGTCTTAAGTGTCTGGAAAATTGGCCTGTTGAGTCACCACGCAGGCACTAAAACAAAACTAATTTTAAGCAGGTCAGAGTTCAGCGATTCCCTCTGGAATTTAAAAGTTTTTTTTCTCTCTCCCTCTCTCTCTCTTTTTTTCTTCAGAAAGTCTCATGTTTAAGTGAAAAGGGTCAAAGTTGATGCACTGTTACAATTTTTTGAATGCTTTCCCTTAAGAACAGCCACCCAAGCTGGGATTAGCATGAGGAACTGCAAGGCTGGCACTTCAGCGTCTGGGTTAAAAATATTTTAAAGCAGTAAATGCAGTCAGTACAGAGAGATCCCTGGGAGCCTTTCTATTCAAAAATGTGTGAGCTCAGGGCAGCAACTGCAATGTAATTTAGGGCAGTGTATGCTTCATAGCTTTGGAGAATATTGCTTCCCGCTAATGTTCCATCGGAGGGTAGGATAGTAGTAATTTTAGAAGGTGGTATTCCTGTTTGTCTTACATCGAAAACTTCAGAATAAATAAAAAGAAACATCAATTGAACAAGAAATGTAACTATGGAAAAGTACCAATGAATCTAATTCTGAATAGAAGAGATACTCAAACAGTATGGGTGTAAGAGAGTTTCCAAGGACCCTGCCAGCTTCTGCAAAGGAAGCTGCATAGAGACTGGATTGATCAGGTAGGTACAGTACTTTCCAGATACCCTGGGGAAACTTTCTTGTAAAGTCCTTTTCAACAGGCAGTTGCTGTCCTTATGGCCTGAGGAAGTACTGGTGAACATTTGGTTTGAAATCTTGTTTTAGTTAATAGAAATATACAAGGGGATTTCATGGATTTCAATTCAAATGCTACTTAGAAATTCTGATTCATGCAAGTAATTATCCAAAAGGAAAATGACTAAAATGACACAGTAACTGGGATTAGAACAGTGGTGTGGCATGCAGGAATAGGGTCTGTTGGGGAGAGACATCACTGAAGTTCAGCACCATTAAAGTCGTTTTACCTTTCTCTGAGACAGACTAGGTGAAAGACTTTAGAGTTTACAAAAATGGGACTGGTAGGATGAGATAAGGAGAGAATGAAGGTCCTAGATATTAAAAAGAGCATATGACATGTCTGAGAAGTGAAGAGTAAGGGAAGGAGGGGATGAGAAAGACAGCAAAAGTTAAGGGGAAAGAAAGAGACATACAGAGGGGAAGAAAGAAAGAAAAGAAAGAAAGAAAGAAAGAAAGAAAGAAAGAAAGAAAGAAAGAAAGAAAGAAAGAAAGCAATCAAGCAAGCAAGCAAGCAAGAAAGAAAGAAAGAAAGAAAGAAAGAAAGAAAGAAAGAAAGGAGGGAAGGAAGGAAGGAAGGAAGGAAGGAAGGAAGGAAGGAAGGAAGGAAGGAAGGAAGGAAGGAAGAAAGAAAGAAAGAAAGAAAGAAAGAAAGAAAGGAAGGAAGGAAGGAAGGAAGGAAGGAAAAAAGGAAGAAAGGAAGGAAGGAAGAGGAGGAAGGAGAGAGATTTTTACCCTGAAGTCCCTTTGCCCTCAATTTCTGGGACTCAGCTAAAAACCCTGGGCAGCTGTGAAATTTGGTTAATCTCAATGGTACACTAATTACCCTATAAAACTTAGGTTGTTCTTATTAGCTACTATATTTTTCCATGTTATCAAGGAAAGTACCTTCCCACCCCCCCCCATTTTACACCTATGTAGTCATTTTAAAAATGCTTTTAATTTTTGCAGTCATCATTTTTACCTCAGCTAGAAATCACATTGGAGACCTAAATTTTGTGTTCTGTTTACTGAATGTCTCAAGTGGTAAGAACTTAATTGTATCTGTTTATTCCTAAGAAGACACAACAACTTTTACTAAACATACAATGATAATAACCACACTCAGAAGAATGAGGGACTGCTATTCCATGAAAGCAAGGTTATAGAAAATAAAAGATTTTGGTTAGCCAGTAGCCTGAATTATAGTTGAAGTATGACTGTAAAGGAGGGAGATAAGCCATCCCCTTGTATGTTTCATAGACTTTGCCTTTTAATTTAAAAAGAATATGCACTTAATTGTTTTCCTCAGATTTTTGAAGGCTTTGGAATTATGACTTTTTTAGTACACTTTTTCAAGTCATGATAAAAGGAAAGGGATGCTTATAATAAATAAGGCTGGGGTGAATTAAATCAGAAGATAAAGAGTTGTTTCCTTTGTTTTTCTGTATTGGGGAAGTAAGGCCAAAATAGCAGTGAAGGCCTTATTTAGCACTAGGAGAGGTGGTTTTTAGAAAAAATGATTCTCCCTGAATCCTAGCTGTGAAGTAGATCTTCTATTTTCAGCGATAAAAATTATAGAATTTTTAAAAAAGTTTATTTGTAATCTTGAAGTTGTAACAAATGACAGCAATTTTAGCAGTTCTGATTGATAATTTGAAAACATTAATTCCAGCTTTTAACTCAGAAACAAGAATTGTTTTGGGGGGGGGCTTTCTCCTATTTAAAATGTGACATATTTACTTACGAGAGGTTTCATAGGATAGCGACTTCTATCACTGTTATTTAAAAACAAAAATTGACCCTCCATCGCGCGACTCTCTTTTTCCTTTATTTTCTAAGCTCTGTCAACTGATAAGCTTGTACTGGTAGACTTCAGCTTACACATGCTGTGCTGATGCTTTTGTTTAACGGGCATTCCTTCCAGCTTTTCCACTTAAACTAGCTATCAGAACCCTACAGGTCAACCAGATAGTTCAACACACCTGAAATATCTTCTGAGGTAGTGCCTGTGATTTTGTGGCAAATATTCACCTCAGTGGGGAGCTACAGAACTCACCTCTATCTTCCAAGGGTTAACTGTAACCTATAATAATAATTTGGTGATACAAAATGCTTTTTATGCATTACCTATTTCCAGAGGCCTAATTTAGGTTTTGTATCAAAATGGATATCACAAACACTACAGCTTCCTACTGAGAAGCAAAATGCTACTGAGAGACTTTGTCTTATTCCTTTGGTGGCATCTGGGAGGGGTAAAGAAACAGGGAAGCAATTACCAGTCCCTTGAACAGTAGTTGAGGAAAATGGTGGTAGAGAATGGGTTTCTAAGGCAGAATAGCTTTTTATGGGATTGTTATATCCAGAACTGACCTTTGTTCTATTACACTGCATATGTGACAAACTTTAGAGTGAGGAAAAAATATCAGAAGAGGTTTCAACAGATGCATTATTTTCCTACGCAATTTTCACACCACATATTGTAACAAGGTGTACAGGAGCTTGGCTTGCACAGGCAGACATATCAATCCAGTAATATAATACTTAGGAAATTTTCATCCTTGTAAGTCCAGTTAATTTGTTGTAAGCTCTATAACTACTGGCCCCGAATAAATTTGTAATGTACACTGTTATCCCTGTTGGGCTTCTCAGTCTTCCTGCACCTTCCCAACCCCGACCTCATCCTTTCAGTGTTCCTCACCCTCTGAACACCAAGTGCTTCTATGTTGCCCTAGTTCCGCTGATCACAAAGAAGAGTTAAATCAAAGGAATCTGTATTTTGTCATAGAAGCTCCCTATTGCCTCTAGGAAAAAAATACAAACTCTTTGGGTGGACATTTATAGTCTTTTACAATTTGTTTCCAGGCCAGGGATGTGCCGGTGAATGTTTAGAGCTGGCTCTTCAGGGGAAAAAATGGATGCATAATGGTTAAATTTAATCTACATTTTCATCATCACTTTCTTAAGAATACAAATTAACAGAACAATAATTCAAGCCCTAATTTCTAGCTTTTGTTCACACTCAAAATTTAACAATCAGCTCTCTGGAGCCTATTTGAGCTGGCTCTAGCACACCTCTATTTTACATTATTTGTCTCATGAATGTTCCTCTGCAGTCCAGCCAAACTGATTTACTTGCTATTTTTCTCACATGACACTGCATTTCCTTTCTCCCTGCCTTTATAGAAACTTTCTCCCATGCCTGGAATTTATGTCCTCCTCTGAGAATCCCCAATTTTCTTCAAGGCTCAAATAAAGTACTACCTCCTAAATGAATTCTCTGGTTCCCATTAGCTCAAATCAGCTTTGATTTTTTTTTCTACCCAAGTCAATCAGCTTACATTTTACTTTGTAAATATTTGCTTATAGGTGTATATTTGGTTTCTTCCAAAAGAATACAAGCTCTTTGAGGGCAGAAACTATTGTCTTTTTCCCACAGGACCTAGCACTGTGTCTGGCACACAGTAGGCCCTTGCTAAATGTGTGTTAATTGAAAAAGCAAACACCTAAAAGTGTTAATTACCTCTTCCAGGACTATGTAATTTTTAATATGGAATCTAATGGAGGTCCTACTATTTTAGTGAAAAGGAAATATTAACTTATGGTGGATTTTAAGAATTGAGAATAAGACAGTAGGGGCAGCTAGGTAGTGCATTGGATAGAGCACCGGCCCTGGAGTCAGGAGGACCTGAGTTTAGATTTGGCCTCAGACACTTAACACTTACTAGCTGTGTGACCCTGGGCAAGTCACTTAACCCCAATTGCCTCACCAAAAAAGAAAAAAAAAAGAATAAGACAGTGGAATATAAATATTTAATGGTAAAAGGTAGTAGAGAGAGTTCCCTCAACACAAACTAGGTAAGCCATGTAATGGGTAAATCAGCCTTTCCTATTGACTGTTTTACAAACTGGGGAATAGAGATATAATGATGAAAGTAACCTGCTTGTTAGCATTTAGTAATGGAACAGTGCTTAGAATTTATCTTTTAACTAGTTGAAGTCCTCTATGACAACTTCTTTTATGTTGCTGGATAGATCCTATCCATACCTGATTAATGCATGAGAAAGCTTGAAGATGCTGGGCAAATTTTCAAGAGTTTCATCCCAGAACTTCCATTCAAACAGCTTTAGCCCTTTGCTCTTACAGGCTTTCTGGGAGTACAGGGTTTTTCTTGGCCTGCTGCTTCCCCATGTGGCCAGCCCTCTCCTTTTCTCTGTACTCTGGGGATGTACTCTCAGAGTACAGGGCTTTTCTGGGATCAGCCCTGAAGAAGCAGCTGTCCTTTCCCACTCCCACTGCAAGGACAGGCATGTTGAACACAAACTTCTGTCACATACTTGATTTCTTCATCTCTAGGGCAGTTTATTCAGATGGGAATTTTTAGCTAAATTAAAGTACAAACACATTGATTGAATTCTTTGTACATTAGAGGTGTATGCTTTGTAGAATCTCCATCTATGAATGATGCCATGTTTTCTCTTTTAAGGGGAGCAATTTAAAATAAGTTCTTATTTTTAAGGAGTCAATTGTTGCAAAAAAATAAGGATTTCTTTGGGTGTGCTGTAAGTAAAGTGTTCATTATTACATTTTGGTTTGTTTGATATCAGTATGTTAAGTGGTTTCTGTGGGTAAGCCAATTGGCCTACTCTACCTACTTCCTGATTTGCTGGTCCTTTTCCTTTGAACAAAATTGCCCTTAAAGTCCAGAAGACTTTCTACTAACACAGACTATGGGTTTTGTCATTTGCCTTAAAAAGCATCCAGATCTTCATTTTAATGACAGTTCTCCACACAGAGCCAGAGGAGAGAAATAGAATCATGACTTAAATTAGCGCTCTCTTGTCCCTTGTAATTCATGTATTTTCATTCTGAAAAACTTTCATTGGCCTAGGAAGAATGGGGTGAATTAAGATGGAGTTTCAAAGTTGCTTCCTATTTGGAGGTTTATTTCAGACCCTCTACCTACTGATTTTTCAGGGGGGTTTGGTGTAGTTTAATATCCTTTGTTTTTATGGCAATGTTGTTGTTTTAATGATTGGTGAGTAGAAATGTAGCAGTGACATGCTTTGGGATCTGAGCCTCCTTTGGACCCCATAGGATGTCAATGGACTCATTAGGATTTAGCCAAGTTTTATGCATTATTCATAATATACATTCACAGCATGCACCCTAACGACTGTCTCCTGTGACTGCTTAGTCAGAATCATTTGCATGCTGTATTATAGAACCATAATACAGAATGCATTTAGCCACATTTTGTGTATTATCTTTAATACATATTTCCAGAATACTCTGTTATGGGGTATGTGGTGAATGTGTTTAAACAATAGCATGCACTTGTGCATTATGATTCCATAAAAACAAATGCATAATAAAAGTCTTGATGGAAAGTAATTATTGCATATATTCAATAGCGTTTTTAAAAGCCTTTATATCATTTCCATTTTGCTTTTTTATTTGATTATCTAGTTATTTCTTTTTTTGTTTTATGGCTAGTGGACTCATGTCCTGAAAATTTTAATTTCGGTAACAGCCTACCTGTAATATCATTCTCCTATTTTGCCTTGTTACATCCCTAAATGATCATTTAAAATGGAATATTTAAAAGTTGTTTTATGATTAAGAAAAACATGTTTTCTAACTACCAATTAAAGATTTGTAGGTTATTTCCAACACAGAAATTAAACCTCACCTACAAAAATGAATTGCTCAGTGTATGTTTTTTTTTCTTTTTAGGCAATTGGGGTTAAATGACTTGCCCAGGGTCACACAGCTAGTAAATATTAAGTGTCTGAGGCTGGATTTGAACTCAGGTCCTCCTGAATCCAGGGCTGGTGCTCTATCCACCGCACCACCTAGCTGCCCCTCAGTGTATGTTAAGGAAGAGAAATCCCCACCTAGATATCCTATGAATTCCAGAATACATGGGCTCTGGGTTCTAATGAAAGCTAGGCTACTGAAATGCTTAGTGACTCAAAAAGCACTTTATCTTTTTGTAGCACAGTCATCTTGTCTATAAATGGAAACTAATAGCACTAGAATCAGAAAAGATCTGAGATATATTCTATTTTTGCTTTTGTCTTGTTTGTAAAGAGAACATAGAGAAGAATCTGAACAATGCATTTGTAAGTAGCAGTTGAGAAGAAAAGGAATCTAGTACTTTTATTAACCAATAAACATGGATAACAATTGCTAGTTTGTTTCTGTAGGATAGTTGGAGATTCTTTTCAAAGAAGTTTACTATTATGTTGACAGTATTGAGTAGGAAAATGTAGGGAACAAGTTAGTGAAAGCTTGAAGGATTTTTTTTTTGTTCACTGGTGAGTACTTGAAAAGTGAAAGTCACCTGATTTCTGATGAGAAACTAATGAACTTTTTAAAAACATATTTGTTGCTTTGAAAATCCTGTGAATCATTTGAGTATAGATATTAGTATTATTAAATGAGTACCCCAAATTTTTTCATTATGAAATCAGTCACTAATCAATCTAAAATCAATACTTACACAAGATAAGACTTAGAGGTTACTGAATTTTAAGATTATATTGTCCCTTTAACTTGTGATTTGTTCAATTTTACTTTTTATTTGATTCAATTTAATTCACTTCAATTTGACAAACTTCTATTAAGTAGATGTTATAGGGACAGCATTGTGTTTCTGCTAGTTATTTGGGGATAAAATAAGAAAAATGGAAGTCCTTGACCTCAAGGACAACTCCCTCCCATTGCGGGGTTGAAGGGGTTATAACATATCCATAGATCCATAGCATCTCTGATATCCATCCCGCTTTTTCCCCACTCAAAAAGTCATAACCATAGTTTAGACCTCATCCCCTTTCCCATGATGAGTTAGAGAAAAATAGTAAAAGAATATGGTAGGGGTACAGCTAGTTAGCACAGTGAATAAAGCACTGCCCCTGGATTCAGGAGGACCTGATTTCAAATCTGGTCTCAGACACTTGGCACTTACTAGTTGTGTCACCCTGGGCAAGTCACTTAATCCTCACTGCCCTGCAAAAAAAGTATGGTAGTATATATGGCTTGGAAGAATAAGGTGATACTATTCCTTCTGGCTGGAAAGTGATTCAATTTTCAGTTCTTCCAGTGATTATTCTTTGGTATAATGCTCTGTCTCTTCCTTTGCCCCTCCCATCAAACAAATTCCCATATATGTTCAGACAACTAAAATTTCCATTTGTTTGTGATTGCCAGATTGTTTTGAGCTCAGAGTATTGGACCATATTGGTTGTAGACTTATAGCTAGTAAAGCTAAGCCTGGGTTGTATCAGCAGATCACAACTGGTTTTCAGATAGGATGAACTTCAAGGTGGGAAGAAGTTGTTGACTGTTGGAGGCAGAAGGTGAATCTGGAAATGTTAAGTGAGTGGCTGGGGGAGCAATAAACAACCCTCTGCATCCTCTGACCCCATCCATAAATGTGTGTTGAGAGGGGTTGAAGAGGGGACAGGGCAGGGACTAGACATCAGATAAATTACACTGAATGCTGGGATATATGACTGTGATGTGATGTCCTCTGAGGGACACTAGTTTTCTATATGTACAGGAAGATAGAAAAAAGGTGAGAGAAAAAAACATCAGAACAGAGGTTCCTAACAATACAATGAAAGAATGGGCCAGAGAACTAGAGAAAAGGTCAGTTTCTTATGAAATTCCCTTTATAGTTCTTTATATATTGGAATATTTTTTGCTGATGATTATTACATTCATAGTAAACTAGGAGAAAATGGACAAGAATTGAACTAGATATGGTTGTGTGCAATCTGCCTGAATGAAGGGAGTACCCATAGATCCCTTGAAGTTTCAAAGTATTTGTTGCTGTGTGTATGTGAATATATATAATATGTATAAATGTATATGCATCTCTATGTACATAATGTTATATACAGATGCGTAGCATATAAGTGCATTGTAAACTACAAGTATTAATATAGCCAAGTATGTCCACATATTTTATAAAGAGGGGCTATAAAATAACAAGACAATCATTTACAAATTGTATTGCAATCATATTATTATAAATATGATTGAATAATTATAATATTGATTGATAACATATTATACTGTTGTGATGACATATATTATAAATATATAATTAAATATATTTATGTAAGATTTGTAAATGGATTCTATAATAAATATCAAAAAAGAGCTTCCAAAATATGTCCCGAGGGGCAGCTAGGTGGCACAGTGGATAGAGCACCAACCCTGGAGTCAGGAGTACCTGAGTTCAAATCTGGCCTCAGACACTTAACACTTACTAGCTGCGTGATCCTGGGCAAGTCACTTAATCCCAATTGCCTCACTAAAAAACAAACAAAAACAAAACAAAATATATCCCAAGCAATGATAACATTAAAAGAAATATATAGTTTACTGAGGTCTGTACTTTGTTTTTTCATCATAAATATATTTTGTTATTTTCCACTTGCATGTAAAGATAGTTTTCAACATTTGTTTTCATAAGATTTTTAGTTACAAATTTTTCTCCCTCCCTCCCCAAAACAGAAAGCAATCTGATATGTTATATATGTACAATCCCATTAAGCATATTTCTGTGTTTGTCATGTTGTGAAAGAAGAATTAGAACACAAAGGAAAAACCTCAAAAAAGAAAAAAACAACAACCAAAAGGTAGAAACAGTATCATTCAATCTGCATTCAGAATCCACAGTTCTTTTTTCTGGATGTGGAAAACATTTTCCATCATGAGTTCTTTGGTATTGTCTTGGATCATTGAACTGCTGAGAAGAGCCAAATCTGTCACAGTTGATCATCACACAATGTTGCTATTACTGTGTACAATGTTCTCCTGCTTCTGCTCACTTCACTGAGCATCAGTCCATTTAAGTCTTCTCAGGTTTTTTGGAAATCTGCCTGCTCATCATTTCTTACAGCACAATAGTATTCCATTATATTCATGTACCACAACTTGTTCAGCCATTCCCCAATTGATGGGCATCCCCTCAATTTCCTATTATTTGCTACTACTTATATATTATAAGTATTTTTGTACATGTGGGTCCCTTTCCCTTTTCCATGATCTCTTTGGGATACATGTGAGTTCTATACTTTGAAGACCATAATCATCTGGGTATACCATTTTTCATATATTTCTTTACAAAAATCAGTCATGTTACTTTTATATATAAACACACATTTATCCTCTCCTACCTTTTCTTTTTTAAAAGTTATACATGTGTAGTCATGCAAAACATTTCCACATTAGTCAGGTTGTGAAAGAAAATACACACAAAAACTTAAAAAGAATCTAAAAAATGTGCTTCAATCTGTATTCAAACACCATTGGTTCTTTTTCTGGAGATGGATTACATTTTTCATAAGTCCTTCAGAGTTGTCTTGGATCACCGTATAGCTGAAAATAGTTGTCATTCACAGCTGATCATCTTACAATATTGCTGTTACTTTGTATACAGTACATTTCATTTTGCATCAGCTCATGTAATTTTTCCAGGTGTTCCATCATAATCTTATCCCACAATTTGTTCAGCTATTGCCCAATTGATGGGCTACTCCTCAATTTCTAATTCTTTGCACCAGAAAAGGGCTGCCGTAAATACTTTTTGTACAAATAAGTCCTTTAACTTTTTGTTTTTATGTCTTTTTAGATATTCACCTAGGAATGTCCTACCTTTTTTTTACACTTCATCCTATTTTGTATTATATTTATCTGTGTATATTTTATCATACATACTAGAATGTGAAGTGTCTGAAGGGGACCAAATGCATTATTTAAAATTATGTCACTCCCACAACCTAGCATAATGCTTTGCACATAGTGAGTGTTTAAAATTTTTTGTATTGATGAGTGACTGAATGAAAGAGTAAGTATGTCATACTACCAAGGATTATTGGTACTGTTCACAGAAACAAAATTAATCTTTAGCAAGCTTTATATTTTTTGGCAATCTGTTTAAAAGATAGCTTTCTATAGATATGTAGATAGAGATCCATCTATGTGTGGATAGATACATTTGTCTTTCTACTTTTACATATATGTAAGTGGATATGCATATACTTAGCTCAGTGTCTGGTGCATAGTAACACTTATACATATGTATATGATGATTTCAAAAGCAAGAAAAAATCTTGAATTAACTTACTGAATCGACAAAAGGGAAGGTGAACTCATGCATTAATATTTTGATGTTAATATTCTGGATTAATTTAAATATTATAAAGGCAGTTTGGTAAAGTGCTCTCTACTTCAGCTATCTTTGTGCAGATGATTACTAGATCTATATGTCCATCTTTACTCCCTCTCCTGAGTTACTATCATCTATTAACAACTTCTTCTTGGACATCCTGAAAGGGATATGCTATAGGTATTTCAAAGTCCAACATGTCAAAAACAAGTTCATTATCTCCCCCACTCAAACTCTCCTTTCTTCTGAACTTCATTATTATTGTTGAAGTTACCTTAGTATCCATCAAGTCTCAAAAGATCAGTACTACCGAATTTAACTCTTCTCTCTCAAACTCTCAATATATCTAGACCTTTGGAAAATTTTGTAATTTCTACTCTCATAGTATCTCTTATATAGGTCCACTTCTTTCTACTCACCTAGTCACCACCCTGGTTCAGGTTATCACTTCACACCTTGGAATATTGAAATAGCTATCTACTTGGTCTCCTAGCCTCAAAGATTTCCACACTCCATTCCATCCCCCACCTAGCTTATGAGCTAATTTTTCTAAATCATAGGTCTGACTATATTATCTTCCTGTCCAGTGGCTCCTATATCCTCACAAATCAAGTATAAATTCCACTCTTTGGCACTTAAATCTCTTCATAAGCTACATTGGTGTTCTTTCTACTTCATCTCCCATCTCTTTGCTTTTGCTCCACACACATAAAGGAATTGGTCTTGTGATATGGCAGGTAAAAGAATATTAATCTCCTTATTATTGGGCTATGGCTAGAGGTGGTCAGTTCCATTTGTTTTTTAAACAAATTGTATTACATGATACAGGCCCATTTTAGTAGTATTTTCAACATCTCCAAGAACTGTACCTTTGAAATATAATAGTTTAAGGTTGGAGTTGGAAGCAAGATGGGAGGTTTTCTAGTATTGTGAATAGTCTAGGAGTTTGGAAAACCTGAATTCAAATACTGTCTCTGGTAATTACTATTTAAGTCATGTCATCTCATGGGGTTTCAGTTTCCAGTAAAATGAGAATGTTGTATTGATAATTCCTAAGGTCCTTTCTAGCTCTAATTCTATCATTCCATTGAGCTGCAATTTTACAGATGAAGAAATTGAATCCTCTATAAGTTTAATGATTTACTTATGCTCCCACAGCTAGCCAGTGACTAGACTGGCTAGGCAGCAAATCTAAAGTCCAGTCTTGAATCCTTATTCAGGGCTATTTCTACAAAACTATTCTAGACTCTCCCAAGATAGTTTTGAAAGCTGACTTCTGGGTAGGATATTGTTTAATTTAACTTTAGCTTTTCATGTGTTCTCACATGAAAGTGGAATTTTATTGGCTAACTCCTTTCAGAAATGACACCAAAGAGGCATTATGCATGTGTGAGTATGAGTGTGTCTGTGAATGTATGTGTGGCTGAGTGTGTGTGAGGGGGGAGAAAGAGAGAGAAAGAAAAAGATAGGTGCTTATGGATAGAGTTTGACATCATGTTGAAACTTGTTTTAACCACTAGGAAACTCTTTCAACTTCTAATAGTTATCACCTTGCTCCTAATTAACAAGTAATTAGCATGATTATGTTGTACCAAGCTGAAAGGCCTTGTTAGACTTTAGTACTTGGATAAGGCTAAGACCTCCAGACATAGAAAATTCCCTGTTGATATTTGTCATAAAAGGAATGCCTCACTACTAAGGCAACAGAATAGGCTCTAGATGGAGAAAAGTGCATGAAAAAACAATACTTTTGCCGTTTTTTATATTAATGCAATTTGTCCCTCCCCAATTATTTAGTTCCTTTCTCATGAAAATGTTGCATAATGAGTCATATTCTTGCCCCTATTCTATGTCTCAAAGGAAAATCAAATAATTGCTTTAGCTGAATCTTCCTCAGACTTTGCTGGGGTCAACTTTAAGTATCCTGTTTTTAATCATTAAGGCTAAATAAAATGCCAGTAAACAAAGAGAAAAAAATGACCTTATGTTTCAATGAACAAAGACCAGTTGTTTCTTGTAATAGGCTACTACATTGATTGTCATGAAGGGCAATACCTTTGTTTGATTACCTCTCCCACCCCCACCCCCATCTTTTTTTCTTCTTGGGCTTATAAAATAGTGTTTTCTTTGGGGGAAAAAAGAACATTGAGATATTCAGGCATCAAAGAAAACTGATTGGCTAAAAGTTTGTATCTCTAGCTCTCTTCCTCCCCCTCCCCCCTATAATACAGAATATGATTTAGATAAATTCATAATGTTTCCGGCTACCATAAGCCAACCTGAGTTTCTGCACGTAAGATGTCAGAAAAATGGATATTTTCTTATTCTTTGGCATTGTAACAACATTAAAAACAAACAAACACTCAAATACATATGAAATGAAAAAGAAACTTGTAAGATGTAAAGACCTCATTACCACGAGTGGTTATTTGGTGGCCAGTGAAAACTGAGTTGTGGTCTCTTAGCCATCTTGAGTGATCAGTTCAAGTCATACCACAAAAACCACCAGTACCAGTTGTATTAACTTTCTTTCTTGTAGAGAGTTCAGCCAAAAACAAACAAACAAAAAACCCCCCTATGTTTGTATTTGCTATTTCAACTAAAGAAAAAGTGGAATAATTTGGGCTATTCTTTTAAGAAAATGAATGCAACTATGTAATAATCAGCCTGTTTCCCTCTTTTCAGCTCTGCTGAACAGATGAATCCTTACTCCCTTTGGAGACATGGTAGAAGCAGAGCCCTGCCATATGCAGATATCTCATGAAGAAAAAATGCATTTTCTTATTCCCATATAAAGCTAATGGAAGAGTCCCTATGTTTGGGCCTGCCCAATGATCAATGAATGAACTGAAACATATATAATTTATATAACATTTGCATTCTTATAATGAGATCATATTTATTATATTAGTTTTAGCTTATAATATTCATGTGACAAACAGATTTAGTAGGAAAAGGAAGTGGTGGTGGTTGTGGTGGTGGTGGTGGTAGTAGTAGTAGTAGTAGTAGTAGTAGTAGTAGTAGTAGTAGTAGTAGTAGTAGTAGTGGTGGTGGTGGTGGTGGTGGTGGTGGTGGTATAGTTGTAATAGACATTTATATAGTGTTCTATTTCCTTTGATGCCCACAACAAAAAAACCTGTGAGGTTTACTGCAGAGGAAACTGAGCTTGAAAGAAGTCAATGACTTGCCTAGGGTCACTCAACAATTCAGTATCTAAGGCAGGGATCAAAACTCCATATTCATGACTCCAGCTCTCATGACTTGTTTTATGTCATAGAGCTGTTAGTCGTGGAGTAATGACTAGAATTTAAGACTAAGCATTCTTTTCAATGTGTCACTGTTCCCAGTTTTATACAACATGGTCAAGTTTCAAGCAGTGGAAACAATGTTCTCTGTGTTCTACATCCACTCCAACCATGCAAGCTAGAGCTTTCACCAATTAATGCCTTTCATATGGATGATGTCACCAACTATGTAGGAAGGATTAATTTAATCTTAATATTCTGCTGCCTTATAACATTTATATTTTTCTTTTATTTTCAGACAGAAAGATAGAGTTATATTTTATCTCCATGTTTGAATAATTTTGTTTCCACTGTATTCTAATAGACACTTCATAAAAACCACATTGTTGGCAGTAGTATACAAATAAAAATTATTTTCTTTTGTCTTATCTGATCAAGATCTAAGTTTGTTGGGTAAAGTATCATCTTGACCCTTCACTTCCTACTGCACTTTGCCACAAAGTCCTTTTGTAGCAATTTCATAATATTAAAAATATCATTTAAACCTTCTCATATCTTGTGTTTTCTCCTAATTTTACATATGAACCATATGTTCACACATAAAACCACACTGAACTATAGAGTTGTTAAAAGATCCAAGATTGTAAAGCAAATACATGAGATAAAATTAGATTCCTGGACCCCTGAAACCCAATTCTCTGCTCAGTTTCCAAATCCATTATTGTTCAACTTCCATGAACACTAGAGTAGTTTAAGTTTTCTAAGAATGAAATACAAAGAGATAATAAATGTAAAGCTTTTTTATGGTTTAGCAGCCATGCAAAAAAAAAAAAATAACAACCAGAAAACCCAACAACACATATTGTAGTTACACCTTGTCTGGAGGAGCTAAGAAATCACAAAAATTAACTATAAGAGAATTGTAATCTATGTTACAGAAATTTTGTTTCCTAAATATTAATACTAATAGCATGTTAAGGTAGTAAAACAATTTAAAGGAGTGGGCTGAAAAACCTTACAGGTGTAAAAGTGAAGCATATGGTCGAACAGAGATTGTCAATTAAATTGACATATGATTAACATTCATTAAAACTTTTAATTAACACCTTGCAAAAATTCAATAAAAAGATACTGTATGTAAATGAGTATGTGTGATATCTTGAAGCTTTCTCTTACCTGCTGTAAAGAAAAAAAAATGATCACAAATCTGTTTATGATAATGATTTTTTTTAGCACTAGGCTTGTTTAGAGTGCTATTATGCTATGTCAATCAAGTCTACTTGATTTGCCAATATTCTAAATATATGAGTATGGAGAAGAGTAATTCATTGTGCTCTCTAGAGGCAATAAGAACTAGCTTTGAGTTTTCTTTCCTTTTGCTTTTCATTATTTTTCTGATGAAGGAACTCAGATTGCACCTGGACATTTGTGACATGAACTTCAGTGAGGATGTCTTACTACTTGATGTAGGCAGGAGAATTTCAGAGCAAGTTGCAAAATCAAATTTATTTAACATATGATTAATTAAATTGCCGCTAACATACCTTCCAGAAATAAGAGTACACCAAAACTGAGATAATTCCATAACGTGTACCATTTTGTCGGGAAATCTCCCCAAGTGAACTATGATTATTTTCTCTGCTGCATCAGAGTACATTTCCTGTGGGCAAGATTCAGCAAAATGGTAGCTACTGGAAGTCCATGTTTCTATTTCTGAAAAAATGTTTTGAGAGCTTCAAAATGAAGAGATACACTGCTTCTAATGTATATAACAGAAACACGATTATTATAATTTATATAGATCTGCATTCTGCCAAATCAGGACAATTATTTAATGGCTGCGAACAGTGCTAAATAATTCATTTACGTGATTATGCATGGCTTTTTTACATGACAATAACATCTTTCATTATAGAAAATTGTTACAGATTTCTGAATCTAACTGAAAATCAGAAACCTAGATATACATTCTCTTTGTAACTTACTAATTATGACTGTGAATTATTATTGCAAAACAGTATTTCTTTTTCTTTCCATTTTTTTGGCAATTAAATATCATCCTAGCTTATTTGTGTAATAGGGGACTGATCAAGGGGGTCCCAGAGGATACTTATATTTGCACTTTTTGTTTGGTCATATAAAACATTCCCTGGTTTGTTACAGTACGATATGTGGAACTTCGGGTGCCTGTTTGCAGGCATGTGTAATGGATGGGCTGGAGCTGTGTGATGATAAAAAGTCTTCTAATTGTCTCTATAGTTAGAAGAACTGATGGCTCAGGAAATGCTAAGATGAAACTGAGTACACAACAAAAAGGAATGAGTGACCTACATCCGTCTTTTTTTTTTCTTCCTGGTGACAGGTCAGGCTGGAACTTTTATGAGCTTACATGAAGGGGGGAAGGAAATCTGTCTTATCTTCTATACAACCTCTCTGTGTCCATAAACAAATGATACCTAAATTTCTTTTGTATTTATTCTTTCTTGTTCTTAAATGAATTAGTATACCAATGGAGGAATGCCTAGGTAAGTATCACTTACATTCAGAAGTATCACTGACATTCAGAGACAGTCACAGTGCAACTAATGGCTGATGAGAGAGGTGGCACTTGCCAGTGAATGTGGAAACATAGTCCCCTGAGAATGGTGGCATCTTCCTAGATAATAAGCCCTTAATGTGAGAAAGAAGTGTCAGTTGTGGAATACAGAAAAGTATCAATTATTGGATCTCAAAAGAGAGCTAAATCTGGGGGACAGCTAGGTGGTGCAGTGGATAAAGCACTGGCCCTGGATTCAGGAGGACCTGAATTCAAATGTGACCTCAGACACTTGACACTTACTAGCTGTGTGACCCCGGGTAAGTCACTTAACCCAATAGCCTCAGTACCATATGTTCTGTACTCATATACATGAGCACCTTTGTACATTGAGTTCAAGCTTACTTTCTCCTTATACCTGATGTGTACTATGCAAGGATGCAGTTCAGTTTTGGGGGATTATTTTTTATTAACCATTCTTGTTAAATCTAAATCTTCTCAGTAAATCTTTTTTTTGTAAAAAGTACGGGAGTCCAACTGAATAATTGATAATGGAGACCACACCAGTGGGGTTTCAAGCCTCAGCTATAATCCCAAAAGGAGTAGAAGTCACTGTCCTCTGGTAATCTGGCTCAGCAATGTGAGTGGGTTTTGAGTGATTAAACCCAGAGGAGATGCTACATTTATGTTCCCAAAGGTTAGGGAATTTTATTTTACCAGAAGGTGCTATTTTTCTTTATATTTGTTCAGTGAGTGGGGCTTAAATATAAGTATTGCAAATGTGTTAAATATATTAACTAAGTGTAGTCAAAAAACTGATTTAAAATAGTTTCCGTTGTACTTCAATTCTCTTTATTTGGGAAAGTATTTGTTAAATGCCTATTACAGAATCAACACTTTGCTCTCTCTCTCTTTCTGTGTGTGTGTGTGTGTGTGTGTGTGTGTGTGTGTGTGTGTGTGTGTGTGTGTGTGTATAAAGGGACATGTCCAAAAAATTACCAAGTAATGCTAAGTAATGGGCCCTACCTTTAAGGAACTTAAAATGTCCCATAGGGATAGTTGGGAGTTATTTGTCAAATAGGAAATACCATAAGGTATTAAATTACTAAGTACCAAAATAAATGTTTAAGAAATATAAAATACACATAATAGTATTATTTGCCTTTCAAGTCTATGGACTTGAAGTGAAATGATATGGATTCTATTTTTAGCTTTTTTGGGGAGAAAAACGAAGGAGAAAGGGCAGGTTTAAGGAAGATTAAACAGAATAGGAGAAAGGTAATGGTGGCTATTATTTTTTAGTGGCAAGAAATCAGTTTTTTTGCTAAATGATCAACAGTAGTTGTTGTTGTTCAGTCATTTCTGACTCTTTGTGACCCCATTTGGGGTTTTCTTGGCAAAGATATAGGAATGGTTTGTCATTTCCTTCTCCAGCTTATTTTACAGATGAGGAAACTAAGGCAAACAGAGTTGCATGACTTGTCCAGGGTCACACAGTTGATCTGTGTCTGAGGCTGGTTTTGAGTTCAGGTCTTCTTGACAGGCCAAGTGCTTCATCCACTGTGCCACTTAGTTACTCTAACAACATTGGAAATGTCTTTTTTCTTCCTGGCATATGTAACCTAATATGTAGTAAAGAAACTCTGAGGACTGGTGAAAGTATATTACCACCATAGACATATAAAGCATGGGCATATCTGGCCCACTCTACACATGCCTATGATGCCACTTCTCATGAATCATGTGAGTGAATTCATATTCCCTGAAATAACCTAGATAATATTAAGTCTTGTTCAAGAACTGGGGTGCACAAGGTCACAAGCTGTGTTCTCCTGACTGATGGCTATTCAAAGCAAGGGCTGTAGCAGATAAAAATGAAGTGAACAGTGGTGTAAAAAGGTAATGTCTGAGAATGGAATTCGAATTTCTTGACTATGATTTAAAATATAGGGATAACATATCTGACCAGTGATAGAGTGCATATAGTAAAGACTAGTAAGTATATATGTTTGCCTGGTATCTTGTACGAAGGGGGAGGGAGAAGACTTTTTACTTATATTCATCAAATTAGATACTATATAGTGCATCTCCCATGAAGGGAGAAGAATGATAGATGAGACTGCCTCAAATAGTTCTACCCAAAAGGCTGTATGATTGTCTAGTATATATGGGGACTATTTTTTTTCTCTTTTTGAGGAATGGTTTGGGCTAGATCACCTCTCAGGTCTCTTCAGATGCTAAAATCCTGATTCTATGATTTACCTAAACAAACTTACTAAGTACCTACTATGTGCAAAGCACTGTGTTAAGTGGTATAGGTTTAAAAATGAGAAAAATGACATAGTCCTACCCTAAAGATTATCATCTATTAAGTCTGGAAAAGGAGGAATAAGATGGGAATATACGGCATAAAAATTAAGCTAATGCATAGCTGGTTAAACAATTGAACTTATACTTCAAGGTAAATTTCCTTTAGGTAAATTCATTTTAAATGTCTTGTCTTGCTCTCAGTAGACTTAAGATCAACTAAAGGAAGTACTTTGTAAAAATTAGAACTAACCAGCCTTGGAATAGGTTGTATTAGAGAGTTCTTTGTCATCAAAAGTATTTCAACAGATCTGTCAGAACTACTGTAGAAAGTATATTATTTTGTGAGTGGGGTTTGCGTTACATTTTCCCCCTGAAATCTAGCATAGTTCCTGACACAAAGTAGCATTTAATAAGTGATGGTTGGTTGATTAAGTTATTAATTGATAAGAAGTTGGAAATTCCCTCTTATTTCAAATTTTCTATGATCCCGTGATTTGGCCTCTAAGCATGAAGAGGTGGTAGGAAAAGAGGAGCCCTCTTTTTGTTGTCATTCAGTTGTGTCTGGCTCTTCATGACTCCATTTGGGATTTTCTTGGTAAAGATACTAGAGTGGATGGTCATTTCTTTTTCTAGCTCATTTTACAGATGAGGAAACTGAGACAAACAGGGATAAATGACTTGCAAAGGGGCACACACAGCTAGTAAATGTCTGAGGCTAGATTTGAATCAGGGTCTTACTCACCCCAGGGTCAGAACTCTATCCACTGAGTCATATATCTATCCATTTTTCCTTTTCCCTCCTCTATCACTTGGTCTTTTAGGTACAGACCTCTAAATGATATAAAACTTAATATAATTATTATAAAAGAATTAGTTTAACATTGCTCTATAAATTTTCTAGGTATTTCCAAATAAATGGAAATGTAAGAAAAGACACAAAATGAGTGAAATTCAGCTCAACCAATGAACCAAGGTTCATTGAGTAAAGCAATGGTTAGAAATTCTTTATAGATTTCTCTGTAATAACCCCTTACTCAAAAAGTATTTCCTAATTTGAGTCGTGTTGCTATCTTATTTGATAAGAATATGTTTACTTAAAGCAGTAGGGTAAAAATTCTTGCTGCCTTGTTGGATTAATTTTGAAGATGTTATCTACCAAAAGAAAACCTAGGGTTTTCTCAGTCGATTCTTCACTATCTAAAAAACAAAACAAAACATTTCTTTTTGGTATTTCTAGTAAAAGTTGTTTAGATATATCAATATCTTCAAGTCTTCAGCTAAAAGTGTTTTCTTTTTCTAGGATGTCCAGAAGAAATCATAGCAGAACACAAACTGTACTATGGTGATGAGGAGGGAAACAAAAGGAACAAAGGCCATTACTATATCTCAAATACTATTTGCAGTCAGCAGATTCACCCTTTCCCTTTTCAGGGTATTACTGCTTCTTGAGGCATTTCTTTCTTTCTTTCTTTTTGTTTGTTTGTTTGTTTTGTTGTTTCTTGAGGCATTTCTAAGTCAAAAGGAAGTTCAGTCTAATGGGATTGGATGGGGTAGGGGAAAGGGAGAAAGAAAAAAGGAAGTTTGAAAGGCAAAATGAAAAGAGTGTGTTTGTTAATCCCTTAGCCTCAGAAAGGCATAGTAGCAAGTTTGGCCATTTGTTCAGTAACACTGTTGAAACCATGATCCAGGGAAAAGGGTATTTATCTGTAGCTGTGTAAGGGTTCCTGAGTTTATATTAGCTTCTTTCTTCAATCAGGAGAGAGAAATAACTAATAATCTTGCCCCTGCCCCCCCCCAGGCCAAAATGTTTTGTTTAAAGACTTTTTAGAGCCAAAGGGAGACTGTCTATCTCTGGACACTTGTCTAAGGAGACATTCTTAGATTAAAACAATCTAAATTGATTAAAAAAAACCCAACTATTTCTGGCAGGACAGCATCTAAAACATAGTCACAGGATTTTCTTCCACATATTAGAAATATTAGAGTTGGAAAAAGGGAAGGCACTAAATTTTTGAACTCCAGCCATCTCTGTTTGTATGTCTCCCCAAGTAGAAACTGGGCCATATAAACTTCCTTGAAGTTCATATAAGTTTCAGTGAGGCAGTGGAACCACTAGAAGGGGTTGTGGCGGAGGAGAAGGCCAATGTCCACATTACTCTTAAATTTACAAATTTTCCTTTGGCAATCGATTGGAGAAATGTAGAGAGTGCAGAAAAAGTGGAGCAAAAGAGAGTCTTTTTAAATTCAGAGGGATTTCATTTA
This sequence comes from Dromiciops gliroides, assembly GCF_019393635.1. Lineage (NCBI taxonomy): Eukaryota > Metazoa > Chordata > Mammalia > Microbiotheria > Microbiotheriidae > Dromiciops > Dromiciops gliroides. The sequence continues at coordinate 177,627,473 of NC_057865.1, forward strand.
AGTTTTAAGTGTCACTTTGTAATATTAAGCTTTGATCTCTGGAAATAAAATTGGAGGCAACTGGTAGTTTGTTCTGGTGGATACTGAATATGTGCAGAAAGCATTTGTAATTTTAAAAGATTTAGAGAAGTTAGCTATTTCATTCAATTTTTAATTGGTTGACACATAAAGTATATTTGTTTTATGGATGACCTTTAAAGCTAGGCAGAATTAAGACTTTTGAATGAATATCACCTTCCTTAGAACCATGTTCAGTATTTTCAGCTGCTAACATGGGAGAGGTTCATGAAAGCTTAATTATTTTGCCACAACAAATTTATGAATTTTAGATTTTTCTTAAGTTTATTTTTTACAATGGCCATCATCTGAGTTAAAATATAGAATTAGGGAGCTATACTTTTCTTTTTTCAACAGTAAATGAAACAACAATGAATTTATGTGATGTAGGTGATATATTTAATAATTTGTTATAATTCAAATTATTAACTTTTTATTTTTGTTATGAACTCACATAGAAGTTAATTATTATTTTAGCACAGAAATTCATAACAATGTATTATACATAGTTTGAATTCATAATTTGAAAAAACACTTATAAATCTTAAGTATTATAATATTTAATCAGTTCATGTCACAAGTTTAAGCAGTTAGAAAGATAAGTACACATATATTTTAAAAAGTTTTAAAATGTTAAGTATTATAATGATTACTAGCTTTAATAGAAGTTGAAAATGTGTGATATACTTTAATTTTTTATGAGGTTTGGGAAGGCTTTTAATTGAAGAAATCAAAATTAGAAGAATAATAAATCAAAATGTACTGATCTGCTCTTTAAAATATATTTAATATATTTAATATATTTTAATATAAATATTTTGTCACATTTAAAATTCCAGAGAGATATTATGAATTTTGTCTTTAATATTTTGAGATTTATATGATTTTTAAGAAAAGAAAAAGGATTTATAAAAGGTCAAGAGAATTTTCATGTAATAAAGGTTCTGCATTAACTAGTAATTTTCAGGATTGCCTATTATGGCCTCAGTTTAGATAGCGAAAATGCACAGTTGCTACCCACAAGTTGCTTATAGTCTTTGGGGGAGGTAAGATATACTGTGGTAGAATAATATCCAGTACGCCACTCCCCCACAAAATTAACCTAGGTTCGAGATACTTTGTACATATTCATGCAAAACAGTAGGTTATAAGTCTCACTGGTGTCTTTAGTTTTACTAGGCTAATAAGAGGACATATTAATTCACAGCAAAAGAGATTTAATTGTATAGCATAGCAAATAACTGCCAAAAAAAAGGAGATTTCTTCCATTTACATAAGATGCATATTTTCTCATAGGTCACCATACTTCCAATGGATGATGGGACAAGCACATATGACCAGTGAATATGCTTGGCTAAACTTACATGGGCAGGGAACTCAAGCCAGGTCAAATCAAGCCATTAAAATTGCAGACCTGCCAGTGTCCTATAAGGATATTTTCATGTTGCTTTCTGCTGCCAGCTTTGGGTGTCAACTGTAATGCATTTTGTTCCCAATAGGAAAAAAAAATGTTTGTAGGTTTTTTTATTTTATAGCTCCAGGAGCTATCTTTAGCTCTTTTGTGATGCAGGCACCAGCCAGCAGGATCTACTCTGCTAGCTACAGAAGACATGAAATATTTTGGTTGATCTTTGGAATTACTCTTTCTCTTGTTATCCTTTAGATTATTTAGATATAAACACTTACCATAGTATAGTAGAATCATAGATTTAGAGGTATAAATCACCTTAGAGACCATTTAGCTCAATCTCATTTGACAGATGAGGACATTTAGCCCTAAAGTGGTTAAGTGACTTTCTGAAGGTCACACAAGAAGTAAGCATTTGATCCAAGGTCCTCTGACTCTAAATCCAGAACTTTTTTCCAATGTGCCATGCTATCTCCCATCCCACTTTAATTAGTACTATAACTCTAGTCTACTAGACTGAGATACTATACAATTATGTATAAATGATTGACTCATACTGTCAGGAGCTTCACTTTGCTTCCACAACCATATTCCACTTTCAGTTGAGTTTTACTCGATTCCTTGTTCATGACTTCTGACTTTATGCTACCCATGGCCAGGTTAAGTTAATTCCAGACCTAGCTGAAATCAGCCCTAGAGGGATAAGAGGGGTAAGAAATTTTTCTTAGCACTTCAGTGCTTGGTACCTTAAGTTTTTTTTTCTCTTGACCCTTCAATTGCTACGATTCTTCTGCCTTCTGATTATCTAGACTTTTTACTCATCATTAGTACATGTTTCCTAGTTCATATTTGTTTGTATGCTTGGTTCCTTGATGTCAGCATTTATGTATTGTCTCAACGTGACTGACTTATGTGGTTTTTTGACCCATTTCCTTCTTGACTTTGTGTTTCTAAGTATACTTCCTGTTAACTTCTAGGTTGGTGATGTACAGACACTTTATGCATATGACTTAGACAATTGTTGTTGTTTGTCCTTCATTCTCCAAGAGTACCACAGCATTGAGGTGATGTCATTACTTGCAGTGAATTTGATTTAAGTGAGAGAGGGCTGTGCAAGGTCACCAACCTCACTTTCTCTTTCAGAGCCATCTGGGTCTATTGGCAAGATATATATCAGGATGACTGGAGATGACCCTGGATGTTAATTTAGACAGCATGGAATAATGGAAATAGCCCTGATTTGTATTCATTAGATCTGGGCTCAAGAGTTAACTCTGCTACCTACTAGCTGTGTGACTTTAGGCAAATCATTCCATGCCTTTGGGCTTCAGTTTTCTCATTGATAAAGTGGGGGCAATGCTATTCCTATTACTTATTTTATAGGACTGTTGTGAAGACTGAAGGTAATAATAATAACAATGAATAATAATATAGGAATAATCATAATAATTTTTCATAGCACTTTACTTACATAGCAATGCTAGGTGTTTTCCTACAAACTATGTAGTAAACTATGTACTCACAAACTATGTAAATAGTCAGTCACTCCATGTGTTACAATATTTTATGGATAAGGACACTGAGAGTTTAAGTGATTTGTCTATTGACACCAAGACACTGTCCAGAGCTGGTATTCAAATCAGGTCTTCTGACTCTAAGTTCTTTGTTGTTAATTATTATTCTTGGGTTTTCTGGCCTAGCTTCCTTCCTTGTCTCTAAATTCTACCATGTGGGATACCATGAGCTGGAAAGGCTTCATGGAATAGTAAAAATTGAATAAGCAACTGTGTTCCCAGTGGATTCTCATGACACAAAGGAGACCCACTTTCTCTCCCCCTATTGGTCCCTTCATCTCTGTCATTCTCTATCTCTGTCTCTCTCTGTGTCTTTGTCCCTTTCTTTCCTCCCTCCTCCCCAAATGCCCCCACTCCCTTTACTTACAATACTGTACAGCTGATGCTGTTGAAATCTCTCTGCTCCTTCCAATGTCAGCTTCGATCATCATCATTGCTTTGAGGCACTGAGACCTGTCTCTATGGCCATGCTATTCTACACTTTTTCATCAGTGGAGTCAAAGGACATTTGGCCCCCACCCCCAGCTCCTCCAGTTCTTCTCCATCACACAAGAATGGGGAAACCTGAAACCAGGTGGGAATACATTTGCATTCCTCTGAAGGGATAAGGAACTTGGCATCCATGTGTGCCCTAACAGACTGCAAATGATATCTTTGATTCTTGGAGTGGGATCTGAGTGTTAGTTCCAGTTTCTTATGCCCCGCCCCCTTCCCCCCTCCCCTCCCCCAAAGCATAGCTTAGTAGAGGGAGAAATGAAGATTGTAAAGTATCTAATATCCAAATTGTGTTTTTATCAGGGCAGGGAGATCCTAGTGAGGAATTTGCAAGTTATACTCTTAGACAGCTTCCTGGAATACTGATAGGTGAAGTATCTTGCTCAGTGCTACAGTCAGTAAACATTTATAAAGTACCTACTATGTGCCAAGCACTGTGCTGAGTACCTGAGATACAAAGGAAGGTAAAAGGCAGCTCCTGGGGCAGCTAGATGGCACAGTGGATAGAGTACCGGCCCTGGAGTCAGGAGTACCTGAGTTCAAATCCGGTCTCAGACACTTAATACTTAACTAGCTGTGTGACCCTGGGCAAGTCACTTAACCCCAATTGCCTCACTAAAAAAAAAAGACAAAGAAAAAGAAAAAAAGGCATCTGCTGCTCTGAAGTACCTTACAGTCTAATGGGAAGATGACATTAAAACAACTATGTAGAAACAAGTTATATAAAGGATAAAATTGAATCAATAGAGGAGAGGTCCTAGTGTTAAATGGTATCAAGAAAGGCTTCCTATTGAAAGTGGGTTTTATTGAGGTTTTTCCCTTGTTCTGTGATTCTTCTTTCACAATATGACTAATGCAGAAATATGTTTAATGTGATTTTATATATATATATATATATATATATATATATATATATATATATATATATAACCTATATCATATTGCTTTCTGTCTTGGGGAGGATGGAGGAAAAGGAGGGTGAGAGAAAGATTTGAAACGAAAAATCCTATGAAAACAAATATTGAAAAATATCCTTACATGTAACTGGAAAATAATAAAATACTTTTATAAAAAGTAAAAAAAAGAAAGTGGGTTTTAACTGGACCTTTATAGAAACTAGTATGTCAGACTTAGAAGAACTTAAACCAAGGTCTTCCTACTTCTGAGGACAGTGCTCTGTCCATTAAGGTTTGCCTTGTTTCTCTTTTAAATAAAGAGTAGACAAAGTACATGCGAATTGTGAAAAGAGAAAGAGTGAATGAGTAAGAGAACATATTTTTTGGTTAACTAAGTATAATTATTACCATCCAGGATTTTTTTTTATAGATCCTTAGGTTTTCAACAGCTGAACTATATAGAATTGGAAGTGAAACTTATTACCTTCTCCTATCCCTTGATTTGTTGTATACTCATTAATATAACATTTTTCTTTGTCCATTTCTGAATCTAACTAACTTAGTGAACATGGGAGACATTTTCTGAAGATACCATGAATGTCTTTAAAAAAAAAAACATTCTCAAGGGATAGGCAACCTTAAATTATTGTTATTCTCTAAACAAAGGCAAGCCACACTAAAAATTACCTTATTGTGATTGTGATTTGCAAATCAAATAATTCCAAACAAAAAGCCCATGTTATATTGTACTTTCTCAAAGTTGAACTCCCGGCCCAGTCAAGTTTAGATAAAACATGCAAGGATAAGGGCAAACCACATTATAAATGGTCGTAGGAAGTTGCCTCCCTATTAGCCTGATATCGTTTCTAAATATGCTTCTCTCTCTTTCTCTGATTTTGAACTTAAGAGCTTTATCAGAAAAGAGTCACTAGTCCAGAGGAAAATTACATTGCTACAATGGCTCATAATCTACTTTGTCCCTGTACACATCAAGAAGGGGGTGGAAGCAGTTAGTAACTATGTTTTAAGTTCATTGTGGTGACTCTTTAAGCTGCTGTCAGCCTGATATCATTTAAGTATGCAGTGTGAATGAGACCTGTGGCAACTTATTTGCCAGAGCCAATATAATCTTTTTCTAGTTGTCTGTTGCATCAAGTAGATAACAATCACATAAGAATCAAATGAAAGTGAAGCCTTTTTTTTAGCATTCTGATGATAACCTAAGAATATTTGGTATCAAAATGCATAATTTACCTTGGATAAGCAGATGGCAATATCGCATCACTTTGATTTTATGGTGATTTAGAGTGTTGACAACTATTTTAGTTACCTCTGATCCCCCTTTCTTCTCAAAGGAAACCTCTGGATTTTATAAATTATTATTGCTTGTATTTTTAAATTATTGCCACAAGTAAAAGCTGAACCTGACACATCTCTTCAGTGATCTTTTTTTATTTGTTGTTATAAATATTATGGGCATTTTTATGTTCATATAAGGTCTGTCACCCCTCAAGCAATTCACAGACTGGTAATGCACAAGGCATAAGGAAGGAGAGAGGCAGAAGATGAGCAAGAGGAGGGGAGTACACAGAGCAAAAGAGACTTATTAAATGTGATGGATGCCAAAGTTGGCACTTTGGTCTGACAGAACAGTGTAGATCAAAGTGTTTCGTGTGTACTGGATTTTAGCATTGAAAGGAATCCTAGATATCATTTTAACCAAGCCCTTAATTTTTGCAGATGAAGAAACTGAGGTAGAGAAATTAATCCATCAATTGTTGAACATTTATTAAGCATATACTAATCAGGGACTCATAATTGCTAAAGATACAACTACAAAGAATGAAACAACCCCAATTGTTGAGGAGTTTCTATTCCCACTGGGAGTCTCTCTCTCTCTCTCTCTCTCTCTCTCTCTCACACACACACACACACACACACACACACACACACACACTTTCATTCTCTCTCCATATATAGATATATAGATATGGATGGATATAGATATAAGAATAGGTATATATATATATAGATGTGTGTATGTGTATGTGTATGTGTATATGTATATAGGCAGCTAGGTGGTACACTGGATAGAGCTCTGGGTCTAGAGTCAGGAAAACCCAAGTTCAATTCCATTCTCAGACACTGATTAGCTTTGTGATCCTAGGCAAGTCACTTAATCTCTATTTGCCTCAGCTTCCTCAACTATAAGTAGGGATAAATATAGTCTCTACTTCTCGGGGTTGTTTGAGAATCAAATTAGATACTAATTATGAAGCAAGTAACAGTCTTGGAATGTAGTAAGTGATATATAAATGTTAGATTTGTTATTGTTTTTAGTGTGTGTGAGTGTGTGTGTGCATTTGCAGGGCAGCTAGATGGTGCAGTGGATTGAGTGTTGGGCCTGAAGTCAGGTAGATTTATCATCCCAAATTCAAATCTGGCTTCAGATATTAACTAGCTGTGTGACCCTGGGTAAGTCATTTAACTAGGCCTCATCTGTAAAATGAGATGGAGAAGGAAATAGCAATTGTCTTTGCCAAGAAAACCCCAAATGGAGTCGTGAAAAGTCAATAATGACTGAAACCCTTGAACAACAACTCTACAAGGAGTGTTTACTGGGAAAGGAAGGAAGCATTTATATATGGGCTAAGCAATGTGCTAAATGATTTAAAAATATAATCTCAATGATCTTCACAACAATCCGGGGAGGGGGGAGGTAGGTACTTTTATTATCCCCTTTTTACATTTGAGGAAACTGAAGCAAATAGAAGTTAAGTGACTAGCTCAGGTTCACACAGCTAGTAAATGTCTGAGGCCTAATTTGTACTTAACGTCTTCCTGATTCCAGGCCCAGAGCTCTATCCATTGCATATGTATAACTTGATCAGATAGTAATAGTAACATTAGTGTTCATATAACATTTTAAGTTTTGTAAAGTACTTTAAATATATTATGCCATTTGATCCTCACAGCAACCTGGCTAGGTAAGTGCTATTATCATTACCATTTTGTAGATGAGGAAACTGAGGCTGAATGAGATTAAGTTACTTATCCAACATCATACAGAAAATAAGTATCTGAGATAGGATTCAAACTCAGGTTTCCCTGAGTCTTAAGTCCTGCACTGTATCCACTCTATTACCAGATCTGCATTTATGGAACATTAGACTAAATGCAAAACAGCTAGTTCCTAGCAAAGACAGGACAAAACCTCAAGTGTCCTGATAGAGGGGAAACCTGGGTAAACTATAGGTGATATATAGTGTCTTCCTAATTTTCCTGTCCCCATTCTTTCCCCTAATTCTTCACTCTGTTGCTCAAGGAATCTTCCTAATGCATAAGCCTAATTAGGGTACTCCTTTACATAAAACCCTTTTAATGATTCCTCTTTGATTTTAGTATAAAATGCAAACTCCTTAGCCTGCATCCAAGGCCCTTCACAATCTCATTCCAGCCTACCTTTCCTCTTGTATACTGCCTCTTACATACTCTATATTATAGCCAAACTAGACCAATGATTAATTATTAATATTTATACTACATTCATATATTGTAATTAATTTATTAATAATTATTTTATCTAACAATTGCCACTTTTATTTCAATACAATTCTATATGCATCTATTTCATCATATTTTACCAATGAGGAAATTGAAATTTACTAGCTCAAAGTCACCAAGCTAGGAAATAGCAGTGTCAGGATTTGAATTCAGGACCTCTTGCTCCAAATCTGATGCTTTTCCCAGTATGTAATTACTGACCCTTTATGCTTGTAAATGCTTCCTACATCAGCAGCAGCAGCAGCAGTGGCAGCAGCATCAATCATCATCATCTTCTTATAATGTTTTAAAGTTTACAAAGTGTTTTAAAATATTATCTAACCATAGCCTTTTAAGAACCCTGGGAAGAAGGCACTATTATTATCCTCTTTTTACATATGAGGCAACTGAGACAAACAGAGCTTAAGTGACTTGCTTAGGGTCATACAGAGAGTACCTGTATGAGGACTTATTTGAATTTAGGACTTTCTGACTCCTAGGTCCAGTACTACATCCAATACATTGCCTAGCTACATCTCTGACTATTGAATTGATTCCATTTCTTCAAGAACGGGGTATGCAGTGTTGAAGAAGGACTAGCATCTCTGGAATAAGGTCTTGCCAAGCCATTTTCAAGGTTGATCATCCACTTTTGGTGTTTACTGTCACCCAACTCTTACCTGTGGTTCCAAGAAGCTGTGGCATGCACAGCAGACATACCCTGGTAAAACTGTCTGGGCAAACAGGCTAAATCAGGTCAAGGGTAACTGACAGACTTCAAACCTATCAGTATATTAGGGGGATTTCTATCCTAAGCATATGAGCATATGAGAATAATTTGTTCCAACTGCCAGGAAGATGGCTGAAGTCGGTTCTGTGGAGAGCGTAGGGCTTGGTCCGACATCACAGATGGAAAGGTCATTTACTGCATTTTGGACCATCACCAGTTGTTCTGACTTTAGTCTCGTCACTGGACTTTGATGAAAGAAAGAGGAAGAGAGAGTGAGGGTGCCTACTTTGTGCAATTCTGCCTTACTTATATCCGATTCCTATGCAAGTCAAGACATCACTCTGTGACACCATTGCTCCTCTTCAAAAAGGAAGGATGAATGACAACTAAATTTTTTCAAGATTTAATTCAGGGACCAAACTACATGAAAACACCCCTTTCACACCTACTAGAAGTGACACACCTCTGTATTCATATCTCTCATTCTTCTCTGTTGAATCCTTTCATTCCCATAACTCTGTTCAGCTTAGCTGCTAAGACAAACCTTGAACTGGCAGTGAAGGAATTTGATATTCCCTCATTCTCCTCCTCCAGACACAAGATGATGTGAGAGGTGGCAAGGAGTTGGATCAGGACATCTGGCTTAATGATAGAGTTTTTGAGGTATTGACTGAGAACATATGCAAACTTCATGGCCTCCTTCCATGATAGAAAAAGACAAAGTTCCCTCAGAAGTTACAAAGAACTTAGAAAAAGCACTGTTTCAGGCCAGGCTTGGTGGAGAAGAGATCAGATGGGAGGCCATGTACAGGTCACCAGATGCAACTGCAACTCCACTTATACTTCTCCACGATTCCCTGGGAAACAGCCAGCAGATACTTCCCAGTGAACTCCTTGGTTTGAAAACCTCAAACACAGAACAAAGTTGTTCCCCAACTAGCTACCAACTTACATGGCATAGCCAGGGGCTGTTAATGTAACTGGAGGGTAATGAGCAGGCAGGTAGAAAACTTCTTGGATGTGAGTTTTGAGCCATACCTTTTTAAAAAATAAACTTATTTTATGCAAATTAAAACAACTCTGAGGTACCACCTGACACCTATGAGATTGGCTAATATGACAAAAAAGGAAAAGTATAAATGTTGGAGAAGCTGTGGAAAAATTGGAACACTAATGCATTGTTGGTGGAGCTGTGAACTGACCCAACCATTCTGGAGAGCAATTTGGAATTATGCCCAAAGGGCTATAAAGCTGTGCATACCATTCGACCCAGCAATACCACTATTAGGTCTTTTTCCTGAAGAGATCATAAAAGGGAAAAGGACCCACATGTACAAAAAATTTATAGCTGCTCTTTTTGTGGTAGCAAGGAATAGGAAATTGAGGGGTTGTCCATCAATTGGGGAAAGGCTGAACAAGTTGTGGTATATGAATGTAATGGAATTCTATTGTGCTGTAAGAAATGATGAGCAGGCAGATTTCAGAGAAACCTGGAAGGATTTGAATGAACTGATGCTGAGTGAGATGAACAGAACCAGGAGAACAATGTACACAGTATCATCAACATTATGTGTTGATCAACTGTGATATACTTGATTCTTCTCAGCAATACTGAGAATTGATATACTGAGATGATGGTCCAAGATAGTTCCAAAGGACTCATGAAGGAAAATTCTCTCCAAATACAGAAAAAAAAGAACTGTAGAATATGGATGCAGATTGAACCATACTATTTCTTCTGTTTTTGGTGGTTTTGTTTTTCTTTTTTGAGGCTTTTCCTTTTTGCTCTGATTCTTCTTTCACAGCATGACTAATGCAGAAATATGTTTAACGTGATTGTACACATATAACCTATATCAGATTATTTGCTGCCTTGGGGAGGGGGGAGGAAGGGGAGGGAGGGAGAAAAATGAGAAATTAGAAATCTCTACATGTAACTGGAAAATAATAAAATACTTTTATAATTTAAAAATATATATTAAAAATAAACTTATTTTAAAGCATTGGCCCTCGATTCAGGAAGACCTGAGTTCAAACCCAGCCTCAACACTTGACACTTATTAGCTATGTAACCCTGGGCAAGTCACTTAACCCTCGTTGCCCTACAAAACCCCCCCAAAACCAAATCAAAACAAAAAATAATAAACTTATTTAAAGTTTTGAGTTCCAAATTCTAACTTTCCTTCCCTCTCCTCCCCACTCCCTGAGGTGGTAAATCACATATAGGTTATATATGGGCCATTATGTAAAACATTACTGTAATAGTAATTTTGCATAAGAAAACTTGAATTAAAGAAAAAAATGACAGAAAGTGAAAAATAGCATTCTTCAGTCTGTCTTCAGTCAATATCAGTTGTCTTTGGAGGTGGATAGTAGGCTTCACCATTAGTTCTTTCCAATTATTTTAGATCATTGTATTGCTAAGGGTAAAGTTATTAACAGTTCTTCATCAAACAATATGGCCATCACTGTGCACAACATTCTCCTGGTTCTGCTAACTTCACTATACATCAGTTCATATAAGCCTTTCCATGTTTTCTGAAATCATCTTGCTTGTCATGTCTTATAGCACAATAATATTCCATCACCATTATATACCACAGCTTGGTTAGCCATTCCCCAATTAACAGGCATTCTTTTCATTTCCAATTCTTAGTCGCACCAAAAAGAGCTGCTATAAATAGTGTACAGATTTGTACACTATTTTGTACAGATGGGTCTGTTTTTCTTTTTTGGAACGTCTTTGAGATATAAACCTACCAGTGGTATTTCTGGATCAAAGGGTATGCACAGTTTTATAGCCCTATGGGCATAGTTCCAAATTTGAGCCATATCTTTAAGGAAGTCATGATTATGTGTGGATGGAGGATAGAATTGAGGATATTTCCTAAGCAAAAAATGCCAGAAAGAAAGGAATAATCTAAGTTGAAAATGGATTTTTTACTTTGGCTAAAAAAAAATCAAAATTAAGGTTTTTTTGGATAATAGCCATTTTTTCTATTTAATATTTTATTTTCTCCCCCAATTACATGTAAAACAATTTTAACATTTAAAAAAAATTTTGAGTTTCAAGTCTCTCCTTTCCCCTGTCCTCTTGAGAAGGCAAGTTATTTTATATAAGTTATATATGTTCAGTCATGCAAAACTTATTTCCTTATTACTCATGTTGTGAAAGCAAACAGACCAAAAAGGAAAAAAGAAACAAGAAAAATAAAGTTAAAAAAAGTATGCCTGTATCTGCATTCAGACTCCATCAGTTCTTTCTCGGGAGGTGCATAGCTTTTTTCATCATAAGTCCTTCAGAATTGTATTGAATCATTGCATTGCTGAGAATAGCTAAGTCACTCACAGCTGAACATCATACAATATTGCTGTTAGTGTGTACGCTGTTCTGGTTCTGCTCACTTCACTTTGCATCAGTTCATGTAATTCTTTCCAGGGTTTTCTGAAAGCATTCTGCTCATCATTTCTTATCGCACAATAATAACTCACAATCACATACCCCAACTTATTCAGCTATCCCCATTTGCTTAGTATCCCCTCAATTTCCAATTTTTTGCCACCATGAAAAGAACTGTTATACATATTTGTGTACATATAGGTTCCTTGTCCTTTTTAATTTTTAGTAGCACTATTTTTTTTTTTGTTCTTAGTAATGGTATCACTGTGTCAAAGGGTATACATGGGCATAGTTCTAAATTGCTTTTCAGAATAGTTGAACCAATTCACAACTCCACCAACATTTCATTAATATCTCAGTTTTCTCATCTCCCCTCCAAAATTTGTCATTTTCCTTTTCTGTCTTATTAGCTAATGTGATAGATGTGGGATGGCACCTCAGAGTTGTTTCAATTTGAATTTCTCTAATCAAACTTTTTCCCTCATGACTCTTTTTTACCTGAGAAAGTTTTATGTGACCCTGCATAAATAGGTACATAAAGTAGGTATACATAACCTTTTACTGTTGCCAAATTTTTTGGCTCCGCATTCAGTTACATGACCCCATATGGGCTTGTATCCCACAATTTAATATGCTAGGATTTAGACCACTTTTTCATATGACTATAGATATCTTTGATTACTTCACCTGAAACTGCCTGTTCATAGTGTGTGACCATTTGGCATTTGGGGAATGCCTCTTATTTTTCATAAATTTAACTCAGTTTTCTATATATTTGAGAAATGAGACCATCAGGAAAACAATGGGAAAAAAAGGGTTTTTTTAGAGTAATGATTAGTATTTTTCTCCATTTTTTTCATGTTTATCCTATTCTCTCTCCTTTTCCCCTACCCATCCTTGAAAGTGTTTTGTCTTTGACTACTGCCTCTCCCAATCTGCCCTCCCTTTTATCAATTTCCCCCTCTTTCTCTAGGCCCTTTCCCTACCTACTTTCCTATAGGGTAAGATAGATTTCTATACCCAACAGAGTGTGTATGTTATGCCCTCTTTGAGCCAATTCTGATGAGATTAAGGTTTGAGTGCTCCCACCTACCATGCCATCTTCCTCTCTACCAATAAAGTTTTTCTTTTCACACCTCTTTTATGTGAAATAATTTACCCCCATTCTATCTCTCCCTTACTTCTCCCAGTGAATTAATCTTTCTCACCCCTTAATTTTATTTTTAGACATTATCTCATCATGTTCAACTTATACCTGTGCCCTCTATATATAGTCCTAATTGCCCTAATAATAATAAAGTTCTTAGGAGTTATAAGTATCATCTTTCCATATAGGAATGTAAACAGTTTAGACTTATCAAATCCCTTATGCTTTCTCTTTCATGTTTACCATTTTGGGCTTTGCATTTTTGCAAATGCTTCACATTTTCCTTTAAGGCTTTGGATATAGCAGTTTTGACTTTGTTGTCTCCTTCCAAATTTGTATTTTGAACTTCCTTGCATCATAGTTTCTATGGTTAGTGTCTTTGTTGCTGTTGTTTGTTCATTTTGTCCAGTCTATTTCTTGACATAATTTTATGTTAAAGTTGGGCTGGCTCCCAGGATGGAGAGGACACTGTCTCAAACTTCAGGTTTTTCCTGCTGCTGTTTTCACAGTTACTTATGAGGAGTTGTAAATTTTCAGTTCTTCCAATGTGGTATGATATAAGGAGAGATATGGTCACTGTAATCCTGTCCTGTGCTCTGGTCTGTGAGGAACCATAAGTATTTTTTTCTGCCTTGGAACTGTGACCAGGAACCCGGCTCCACTGAGGTTGCAAGCTCTGATGTACTAATGCTCCTCCTTATCCTGGGACTCAGACCGAGGACTGTGACCCAAATCTGAGTATGGGCAATGCAACAGAGTCCTACACCCAGTGCCAGCAAAGGGACCCCTGTAATCTCCTTAGGATCAGTTATCTGACTCCCATACTATCTACTGGCTGAGTTGGTCCAGAAACTACCACTGCTGCCACTGATTCTGTCACTCCCTAAGCCTTCTCCTGATTTGCTGGGACCAGATCTGCACTGGCACAACTTGTGCTGCTCTATGCTTCACTCTCACCCCAGTGCAACAGACTTTTCCTGCCAACCTTCTGAGTAGTCTTGGGCTAGAAAAGTCTTACACCCCCTCCTTTTGTGCAGTTTGCTACTCCAGAATTTGTTTTCAAGCATTAGTCCCTTCCTTTTCTCCTCCATCTTGGCTCTGCCTTCCAGATAGTAGCCATTTTGAAGGAAGACAGCTGAAAACTTTTCCTTACACACTTTCTAGCCACCAGCATTCAAGTAGTATTGATGTTGGGTTCAATTTAACATATGAATAAAAAAGTCCTGTAATTGAAAAATTCAAATTAGTAAATGTAACTTTTTCATTGGTTCAAAATTACTATAGTCTCTGAAAGTAGATCCAAAGTGACTATATGACTAATTCCTATTTGATAGAGCTTTTTAATGTATTGAACAGTCCATACACATACTGTTACATTCCTTTCTGTCTGTCTGTTTTTCTATGTATCTCCCCATGCTCCAGCCCCTACCCCCACTCCCTTTCTCCTTCTTGTCTTAGTATCTGAATTCAATACAATAGATTGTAGATGAAAGAGCTAGCTTCTAGTCCAAGATCTACTACTTTATGAGCTGTGTGACCTGAGCAAATTCACTACACCTTTCTGGGGTCATTTCCTCATAATAGAGAAAGTGTTGCTTACTTATTTTGCCTTTTATTAGGATTGTGAAGTTCAAATGAGATTATGTATGTGAAAACAGTGTGAGAATTTTAAAGAATTGACTCAAAAGAAGGTATGAATAATTTGTTCTTATCTTCTTTGATGGAGTTCAATTAGAAGTAGTAAAGGAAGAAGTCACTATCTTCTTGTTATTCTTTTATATTTAATATTGGATAAATTGTTCAGGTTAAAAAATGTTTTGTTTTGTTTTTGTGAGTAAAAATAGTGGAATATGAGCTCATCTTCTATATAGACACCGATATTCTATTTGGAAGAACTTTTTTTCTTTTCTTTTCTTTCTTTTTTTTTTTTATGAGGCAATTGGGGTTAAGTGACTTGTCCAGGGTCACACAACTAGTAAGTATCAAGTTTCTGAGGCCAGATTTGAACTCACGTTTTCCTGAATCCAGGGCTGGTGCTCTATCCACTTTGCCACCTAGTTGGCCTCTGGAACAACTCTTGTAGCATGCAGGGTGTAGGGAATATATGTACTCCATTCTATTCCCAAATGGCTTTGATTTCTTCTGAAAAATTTCCATATTTTGATGGCTTATCATTCTATAATGTTGCCATCATTGTATATACTATTTTTCTGGTTCTTCTTATTCTATTATGTATCAATTCATATAAATCTTCCCATGCTTATCTTAAATTTTCATGTGCATAATAGCTCATGGTACAATATCACATTAAATTCATTTACC